>NW_014030581.1:0-1002 GCF_001186125.1 Sphaeroforma arctica JP610
GTGTGTGTGTGTGTGTGTGTTATTTATATTAATATATATATATATATATATATATATATATATATAATATATGACAACTAACGATTTCTACTCCTCAAGTCGGAGTACTTCTATCACATGCCTGATTTCGGCTGCCAGTGTCTTGTGGAGTGCTGCTGACTCTACGAGTGTCTTCAGGCGCACTTCTGCATGGGAACCCAGAACGAGCAAATTCATAAGATAGCGAGATTATAGCACCGCCGGAAGGTATGTGACACAGCTCGGTACAGAAAACAACATATGTGAACGTAATTCTAGCGTATGCACACGTTGCATTCATGCATATACTTGCCACTACCGACCATTGCTACCGTCTATGACTACCTACATTGCTATACACTGCGCATACGATCCAGTATGCGCACAGTCACGTAAAAACGAACAACAACTAAAGTAAAAAACGTGTGTATCTATGGAGAGACCATTATACGCCAATGCATGTATAGAATAGCTCCGTGAATGGGCGCATGTCTCTTAATACGAGCCCAATTGGCTTAGTAGTAGCCACGTATGTATCTTTGGCGTTATATCTGTGACACAATGTGCTGTAGCCCATACGACGCGTGACCCCATACCAGCGAACCAATTGGCAGGCGAAGCGAACCACTCCCCAGTAAACACAGCCGCCCCCAGAAAACAGACAACGTTACACTTGAGGATGTGGTTTACATGGCTTTTATAGTTACTATAGCAACAACTCCTGGACGTATGCTCGTCCTTACCTGTGATCGTATTGTTGTGCATCCCGTAAAACATGACAGCAAAGACCACTAGTATCACCACAACGTAGAACGCAGTCACGCGTGCTTCCACACACCGAGCCAGGCTATGCAATTGGGTGTTCAAAAGTTACATACATGGCTGTTAGTGTTGAAAATAATAGTTGAAGTGAGATATGTGCCCACACAGGTTTAGTAAGTCTTATGGAAAGGCGAGTCCTACACACACACACACACACATACG
>NW_014030580.1:0-1002 GCF_001186125.1 Sphaeroforma arctica JP610
GGAACACCTGTTAGATTGGCGAACATCAACTACAGGAAGAGATATGAACAGCATGTGTGGGTTTGTAAACTTCTTTTCAAATGGAGTACCACACTTGGCTGGATTACCTTAAACCCTTTGGACACTTAAGATGTCATAAAGGCAAACTAGGATACTTGTGGACTAAAGAGTGTGATGACGCATTTAAAGCGCTCAAACACGCAGTCCAGCAAGCCCCTGTTGTACAAGGACCAGTCGATGGCGTGCCGTTTGAAATAGCAACGGACGCCTCCGACTTAGCCTTAGGAGGAGTATTATATCAGGTTATAGATGACAAACCTAGATATATACAATTCTTTCGTCGAGCAATGAATGCTTCACAGTTGAATTATCTAACTGTTAAACAAGAGCTAATAGCCATAGTGGCAGCTCTAACACACTTCCGAGATTACTTAAACGGAACAGCATTTACGCTGATGTGTGATCAGAAATCTCTTCAATATATGAAAGAGATGAAACCCGACTGGCACGATACAATATCAAAGTTTTATTCTGATATTAAACATCTGCCAGGAATATATAACCATTTACCGGATATGATATCACGCTTTGTACCGGACTTCAATAAATCCGTACGTGAGATACTAGCCACTGACTGGAAGTGTAATCCCAGGTGGTTTGAACTGGCTGAAAAGATATCTGTGCCACATACCATAGATATGTTTGCTGCACATCATAATGCACAACTATCGAATTACAGAACTTTAAATCATCCTTTGGGAGACGCCTTTCAAATAGACCTCTCCAAACAGAATGCGTGGGCTAATCCACCATGGCAGCTAATTGCCCAGCTATTAAATTATGTTCATATACATAAAGCTACCATCACGTTGTGTAGCCCATTACGGAGTAAAGATCCATGGCTCAATAAATTGATAAGCATGATACAATGCGAGCCAATATATTTAGATAGGGAATATATACTTTCCTATATCAGGGTACCCGAGCCGTCCAGAAGACGCA
>NW_014030579.1:0-1002 GCF_001186125.1 Sphaeroforma arctica JP610
TATATATGATTCACACGTACATCCATATAGGTGTCCGTAAGAAAGTTAATAATGTCCTGTCAACGTTAGCACCTTCCATCTGGGCAAGTAAAGGGATATATAAGACTCACTCGTAGTAAACGTCGGAAACCATAGCTACAAACAAAACACAGAGTGCTGTCTCGTACAAGGGTATATGGAACAGTGAATTCATCGGCATAGACGTAACCACAATACTATATTAACTATAAGTACTAGGGATATGTGTATATATTAACTATATGTACTATGAATATGTATCTATAAACTATATGTACTATGAATATGCATCTATTAACTATATTTACTATGGATATGTGTATATATTTATTATATGTACTATGAATATGTATCCTTTAACTATATGTACAATCAATATGCATTTTATAACTATATGTACTATCAATATGTGCACTTTGAATATATGTACACTATGAATACGTATAACGCATATACCTTTTGTGGGGCCTGCGTTAAAGTCCATGGGCTTGCACTCTTTCGGGGGAATGAGATCTTGATTCCAAATGATGGCAAATAGGTCGCCGTCCTGGTTGACATGGAGAGAACCATTCATTCACGCACTCACTCACAACCGATACGAACAACACACTACTAGACAAAAGTGTAACTGAATGTGTGTACACACTACCAGGCAGACGTGTAACTGGATGTGTCTCCACACTACCAGGCAGAAGTGTAACTGGATGTGTGTACATACTACCAGGCAGAGGTGTAACTAGATGTATCTACACACTACCAGGCAGAGGTGTAACTAGATGTATTTACACACTACCAGGAAGAGGTGTAAATAGATGTTTGTACACACTACCAGGCAGAGGTGTAACTGGATGTGTCTACACAGTACCAGGCAGAGGTGGAACTAGATGTGTGTACATACTGCCAGGCACAGGTCTAACTGGATGTGTGTACATACTACCAGGCAGAGGTGTAACTAGATGTGTGTGCACCTACCAGGCACAGGTG
>NW_014030578.1:0-1001 GCF_001186125.1 Sphaeroforma arctica JP610
CTATGCCGTGCATGTGAATATAAATATACATATCTCATTATGTATGTATGAATAATACACATATAATATGCGGTGCAAGTGAGTATAGATATAAGTATCGTAATATGTACATACGAATAATACACATGTACTTACAGGGGAAGGTGTGGGACTCGGGGGGGCATCATCCACTGCTGCACTCCAACTTTGATACAAGCCATCTGATCAATGCCAAAGCAGTATATAGTGAGAGATAAGGTTTACATTCACAACTTAAACGTTCAGTGTATATGAAAACAGGTACCTCCTTCCTAATGGAGGCGTTAACTTTAATATGTATTTGTGTAGACAGTAGTACCATATACAGGCAAAAACACGTGATCCTGCAGAGCTCAGTCAGTGATACTTCAATGCAAAACGAGTCATATGAACGCTTAATATAAAGCTAGGTGGTTAGAAAAGGATGTCTTTAAGTACTTGCACGACATAGAGTATCTAGACAAGGTGTTGTTACAGTAACTGACACATGAGATACACTTGAGAAGACATTGTATATAAACTTTGACAGAGGAATACAGATATGTAGTGAATGAACGAAGAGCAGGTGCATACACAAAGCAAGGGAAAGAAGTAGTCGTTATGCTCTCCAGTGTGAATCAGATCCTCCTACATACACAATTACATCATACGGACAACAAGCTGCAGTCACTGTACACGCAAATATGTATTTAGATATACCTGTGACAATATTCAATTTGTGAGTCGACTCACATAATGACATACCACACTTACAAAATGGTAACAACCCTACATACTAAACATGTATATATATATATTTGTACACACATAGAACAACTATTTTGGTAGATATACGTATAATGACATACCACACTTACAAAATGGTAACAACCCTACATACTAAACATGTATATATATATATTTGTACACACATAGAACAACTATTTTGATAGATATACGTACACATACAAGAATATAGAAGTATGGATATATAGGTATAACTT
>NW_014030576.1:0-1001 GCF_001186125.1 Sphaeroforma arctica JP610
GTGTGTGTGTGTGTGTGTGTGTGTGTGTGTGTGTGTGTGTGTGTGTGTGTGTATGTGGTGTGTGATTGTAAGTGTGTGTCTGTGCGTCTGTATGTCTTTGTAGGTGAGTGCGCGCGCGTGTGTGTGTGTGTGTATGTGTGTGTGTGTGTGTGCGTGTATGCCTGTGTACCCACATACCGTCCCCTGACACGCAGCCAATGAGCGCGACACCTCGTAGCTGAAGTCCACATGGCCGGGGGTGTCGATGAGATTGATCATGTACTCCACGCCAGTCTCAGGGTGTGTGTAGAAAAGCGTAGAGCTCTGTGCTTTAACGGTGATGCCTCTCTCCTTCTCCACCTTCAGCTTATCCAGAAACTGCTTATTTGCATGCCCTGCCAATACACCTGGTTATGATGCACCAAGATGTGGATGACTATATTAGCAGGCGTCCGCTCTATACGACCTTGCATATATATATGTGTGTTTGTAGGTTCTGCCGGTGTGTGTGTGTGTGTACTGGTGTGTGCGGGTGTCTTATGGGTATATACGAAGGCAGTAGTAATTTTAAATAAGCATATGTCAAGTAGTTGACGTGTTTGTACATGTATGTGACATCGTAGTGTCGAAGTGTGTGCAGAAATAGGTGTGTACTTGTGTGCGCCGGAGGGTATGTATGCATCGGCTTGCAATTCTATGTGCAGGTGTGGTCGTATGAATGTTAGTGAATACGTATCCATCTGCTTGAGGCGTGGTCATATTCACGCTGGTGAATGTGTGTAGATCTTGGAATGTTTCTAGCCGTTGAAAAACGCTAATATGCATGGGCGTGCCTATTCGTGTCCGATTGTGTCGTGTGAAAGCGGTGTGTATCGTGGTGTGTAGGTTAATACATGAGCTACTCTCGTGCAGCCATATACAATCGTGGTGGTGAGTGTGTGCGTGTGTACATCAGCGTATGGGTACGTGTACTTGTCAGTATATACATTAATATATACATATACATATATATATGTATATAT
>NW_014030575.1:0-1001 GCF_001186125.1 Sphaeroforma arctica JP610
ACCTCGCAGACACACACACACACACACACACATATATATATATATATATATATATATATATATATGCATAAGTGTGTACTTACATTGGCTGGCTGACTGTTGTTATAGCCCATGTCCTTGAACGTAAACCAATGCTGCTGTGGAGTGGTTGCCCTATACACGCACAAGTTCCTGAACGAACATTGCGTTTGAAGAGAGAACCGATTGCAACTAAAAATAGTTCAAAAAGACAGGTTACATGAATTTGGATTAAAAACTTCGAAAATATGTATATTCTTATACATATATACATATACATGAGAAAGTGAGCATTATGCATATGTATACATAACAGTTGCTTTATAGACAGCTGAAAAATATGCTTGTGTAATGAGATCGATTCTATATACATATGTAACTGAAATTCATACACAAAGCACACACACACACACACATATATATATATATATACATATATATATATATATATAAATATAACTATGTGAATAGGAACACGATAATACCTGTATTCTGGATCATCCAGCTCGAAAGCCTTGGCTTCGTGCCCATGTATTCGATGTGCATAAGCTGCATCCGTTGTTTGGTTGATTGCTAAGAGCTTGTCGATCTTCATGAGAAACGTAGTGTAAACTTAGAGTTTACTATTGCGGGTGTACATACTATTATGCGCCCAACGTACCTACATATATACACACACACGAGCGTGTATATAGAGAACAGAAGTACACACAGGCACGTGTATATGATACATGCTCATCCCGCACATATAAACATATGAATTAATGAAATAGAGGAATATAATATGTACACATACATCATGCCCGCACACACATATATATGAGATACTAGATAATGCACAAATATGCGCATACGCTTCATGCTGACACAAAAGGGAGGCATACACTTTTACGGTCAGGGTGGAATATCTCAATCATAGCCGTCCACATGCATGTGCATATATTCATCAAAACAAGCAAACATATATATAAATATATGTATAT
>NW_014030574.1:0-1001 GCF_001186125.1 Sphaeroforma arctica JP610
TAGACACACACACGCACACGTACACATAAACACACCCACACACACATAGAGCCTTTTATCTGACGATGTGTACTCCTGCATCGCCACGTGTGTAATGTGCAGAATGTGGTATGTTTTTGCCTGTTCTCAGTACAGGACTGTAGTAGCGGATTAGCGATGGGCCTATCACATGCGAATGGCACACGTTATGATTTCATGCATCACAAACATCTGTTGTTGCAGTGTACATGACATGGGTACAAACTCTTTGGCGGGCGCACCAGAAGTCGGCTGACTTTGCACCGGATGAGGATGACATGACCATCTTCGCAGCGCAACGGACCATGGTATGTGCACCAGGACAACCGCCCAGGTGCAGGTGCAGGTGCAATTACAGCTCACTCGGTTGCTATGGCAACCACTATCTAAAGTGTTGTCGTCTGCCCGTGTAGTGGTGATAGTCTGTGCTGTCACTGGATCGGCGGGCGTTAGTGGGTGCTGAGATCACACGCACACATGTATACGCACACACACACGTGTACACACACACACATTTATGCACACACACACGCGCGCACACACACACCCACCCACACACACATTTACGCACACACACGCACACACACACCCAGTCGTTGTCAAGGGCTATGCCTTGGTTCAACCGCATGTTGGGCTCACTGATGACATTGCATGGCATGACATTCGCTTCACCTGTCTTATGGGCAGTCGGTGTCACTTGACATATTTGACGCACTTGACACACTTGTGGCTCACAGCTGACAGTTCGGTACCTTTGGTCCTTCCACCTAAGGCAATGAATGTTTCACACAATGTCATGTCATGTCATGTCATGCGCATCTCATCTGATCTCATGCGCATCTCCTATCGATCACAGGCATGTAACGAGGTGTGCAAGTTCATTGCACACACACAGACGCAGATTAAAGCTTCGCTGGATGGCGACAACGCCACACAGTTCATCACACAACTAGCAAGTAAGTTGCAGCACATGCAGCAGCACA
>NW_014030573.1:0-1001 GCF_001186125.1 Sphaeroforma arctica JP610
CTGGGTATGTAATTATCCTACGGTGGTTTTATCTGGTGTCGCCTGTAGAGCTATCATGATGGTTATATTTGGGTCGGTTGTTGTTTTGATTGTGTTTATTCGGCTGTAGGCGTCTATCGTGGGTAGCTTAAATATCTAGCCTGATGGCAGAATAGATCGCTGGCAGAATGCGGTAGGCAAATCCGGTGCAGCATTAAGCTTTGGTTGTGAAACGATGTTGTAGGAGCTTTGCTAGTTCGGAGTGTGTATGATAGATAGGCTGTGGGTCTTTGTCTTGAGCAGTGGACAGATGTAGACCGATGGTGAGAAGAGTCGTAAGGCAGTTACAGCCAATGAATCTGGTTTGCTTAAATTTTGCCTCCTGAGTGTATTTGCGATCTGCGCCATACAGTGGAGTATGCGTTATATACATTTCAAATGCGACATGTTGAACAAGTGTGTGCAAACACTACTAGTTCAAACCTCACTATTTGTAATACTGCTGGTACTGTAAAAGCCATGCAACAAGCACGTACAAATGTTCACAATATATGCTCAGCTATTCTAAGATTCGTTATATAAATTTCTACTGGGGACAGAATAGAGCGACATAGCCCTGCTGCGAGTAAACGTACTGAATGGCCTTATAACGAAGACAGTGTTTGCCAATTATGTGTGTTACAGCAGCCAATTCCCAACTGCTGAATGCCCATCACACCTGTCTTCTGTCGCAGTCTTGCAATCAGCTCGTGCCGTCCTCCGCAAGTGTCAGCGGCTTAGCGCCTACAACTATGAAACATTAAATTATAATTCACACAATCGCGTATTTCATATGGAAGCTCATAGTCACTGCAAGTGCGATGGTAGCACATGATACTTTTCGATGCGTATGAGTATAGGAGTCTGCTCTAGCCAAAGTACAATAAACATTATTCATAGTAAAGGTGCATCATACCGTCTGTCATGGGTCAATTTATGTTGTTAATCATATCTGGTGTACATATGGTGTGAGATATAGAAAT
>NW_014030572.1:0-1001 GCF_001186125.1 Sphaeroforma arctica JP610
ACGGCAGGTATAGGTTATCTCTGAGCATCGTTTATTCATAAGACGGGCTTGTATCTGCTTCGTCGAACCTGTGATGAACAAGGAAGAAAGAGGATATGCTGACATTCGAACAAGTACCAAGTATAACGACAGGTTTCTGCACCCTCGTAGACGAAGGGGTGCGAAATACATTTTCTGTCATGAACGTATTGCTTTTAGTCTAATGCATTTACGTATGTTTTCCAGAAAAATGGGGCCTAAAATGGGCCTAATTTTTCTTTTTAAAAACACAACAAACCGTTTACGTATCGTATAGATGTTTAGCGTGTACAATAAACTTTTAAGGTTCGTAAACATGCGATAACCAACATATAACACATAGCTAAAACACGGATATCTCACCAAATACGCATGCTACAACACTCAGTTTTTCACACATGTTGCAGAAGACTGTGTACTAGTTATATACATGGCTTCCACAAATTAGACACTAGATGCTTACATATGACAACATCTAAATTGAGATGAATGGGCAATTAAGCATAATATAATACCGATCATACATGACATAGAATAATCAAGTCTTACAATTGACAATAGATATAAAAAGATATTAATAATAACGGATATATACTAGATATAGTTATTATTACTATTATTAAGATTTCACACATAAGTATATACATGAGGTTTTGGAAAAGATTTCACACATAAGTATATACATGAGATTGTTAAATTGCAGCCCATACAGACGCACACATTTCAATGTTAAGCACAAGTATTATAACTTAAGACACAGAACAGTATACTATACATAAGCATTAGACAGGAATCATTATTAATATACAAGAGTATACTTAGTACATTATAACCAATTCCCTAAATGTACAGAGAATTGCAGACAAAGATTTCGTTCGTGATTTTTAATCGTATATATACATATATATAAATGATTATTATGTTATATATATGTATGTTATTATGGTATATAATATACATACCATACATACCCTTAATATATC
>NW_014030570.1:0-1001 GCF_001186125.1 Sphaeroforma arctica JP610
TATATATATAACAAATCTGTACTTTTCTGAAGCAAGACTGACCAAATTGCTGCACACTACTCACAGGACACGAATATCCTCGTACGAAGGAGGTACAAGCACTTCGATTGGCTGTACAGTGAACTGAAACGGAAGTACACATTCATTGCAATACCACCGCTGCCTCCCAAGCAATTGACAGGTGTGTTGGTGACACCAATGTTTCGCTTATTGATGGAACTACAGTGCGTTTGCGTTTAGAATACAGTTAATATAATTCAGAAATAAAATGGTTGTAGGCTATCGGGCGTTATATTTTATGGACTATCTCTACACTCTTGCTCAATAGTATTGACTATTACATACCACGGCTACCGCCATCGAATACCAGTTTCGGGCGAATTTGGCCTGTTTCCGAAATATCCCAATACTTGTTTTCGGCAAATTCTTCTGTGCGTCGGCTTCCACACATTCTCTTCTTAATATCTGAAGCCTCGGTTCATCCTGGCAGTCACTGGTGTGTAACCATCACAACTGGCCTTGTTGTTCAATATCAGTATCTTAGTCATACCGTTGCGAACCAGCCTTATGTATGTCCCTATTGCTGATGTGTTATTATCATCCTTCAGCTTGAATTGATACTATACCGGCGCCGGTACTCGTGCACATGTAATTGTTCGGTACACATAATTTAACATTGTATACATCTCAAACAGTCTTATTAGGAATGTCCTCAAAAAATCGATTCAATTAATGTATAGGTATATTCGAAGAGGACTTTGTGCATCGGCGGATGAACATGCTGCAACAGTGGCTGAACAGAATGTGCGCACACCCTATTCTACAGCAATCGCCGTCGTTTCAGATGTTCATTCGTACTGAGCAAGATTCAGCGGTATGTACTGGTTGTGATGGCCATATTTTTCTTGTGTTAGGTCGACACTACGCCTTTGTACAGACTTGTAGCTTTGTTTCCTTAAGTGTTTATTCACTTTTCTGTGCGTGAATATATATATATATTT
>NW_014030569.1:0-1000 GCF_001186125.1 Sphaeroforma arctica JP610
GGCCTTACTAACGATGTTACGTACCTTTGTCATGGACAGCTTACACACTCTTAGCGCAGTACAACAGAAGAGGAATCGTAGCATTAGCAACCGCAGATACGGATCGCCCAGTATCCATTTGAGATCAATGTCTGTGTTGGTGATTGCAAGTAATAAATCAGGGGTAGAGAAACTCAGGCTCACGGACTTGGCTTCCAGCTTGCTTTCTCAGAGAAAATAATAAAGCTTCTGATAGTAAAAGGGCTATACAAGAACCATCCCATAAGCGGCATCCAATTGGCCGCTATTTATAGAACTGGTGCTGGCTTGAGTCTGAATCTCATATATATCTAGCGGCATATGCACCGGCGACCAGGGTCTGGTACAACTTTGACTACACCTGCCGGGTTCCGACCTGCTACATACACACGCTGGGGTAGATATGATACACTGCCAACTATAGACTATATTCGCGTTTGTAGAGGTACAGAGAGGACGCGAACAATTATGAGCAAAGTTCGGGACAATTGGCCCCGCACGTCCTAGAACAGGACAGGACAGAGAAACTTTGTACATCAAGTATTCACAATGAATACTTCCGACACTGAACCCCGATAACAGAGCGTGCCACAGAGTAGTCGCAAATTATGTCGTAAATTAAAAGGCCACTTCGAAACCACTTGTGAACAGCCGAGACACAATTGACGTAAACGATTGCGACACTGTGAGCAGTTCGCAAACCACACAGCACAACACACCTATGTTTTTCTGTTGCGTGAAGACAGCGACACCTCTGCTGTAGAAGTCTTGCAACAACTTATCGCATTGCCGTCCCACAGATCCCTTTACCACCGGCAGGCTTAAATGGTGCGAACGACGTGTGAGTGTACAGGAACCACACACGCACAAATATATACATATATATTTATATATATATATATATATATACATATACATATGTTTATATATATATATAATATATATATATATATATATATAGTATATATACATATATAATAAC
>NW_014030568.1:0-1000 GCF_001186125.1 Sphaeroforma arctica JP610
ATATATACACACACACACACACACATATATATATATATATATATATACACACACACATATATATATATATATTTAGCACGACACGGTTGGATGCCGCAGTCAACCATACCAATTGTGCAGTCAACTGTATACCAATTGTATATAAATATACTAATTGTGCATGTATAAAATAACAATGTGCATATCATCTCTATTAACTGATCTGTAAAGGAACTGAATATCTCTGTAGTCACAAGTGTAAGTTGTGCGTACCTTCGCAATCTATCTGCATGTACGTTAACGAGAAGTGCATGTTTTGGTACAGGAGTGCATCGGAATGCTCGGATGCATACGCTTATACCGCACGAATATACGTATACTAATTGCGTACAAGTATACTAATTTCATATACGTATACTAATTGCGTATAAGTATACTAATTGCATATACGTATACTAATTGGGTATACGTACACTAATTGCGTATAAGTATACTAATTGTGTATGAGTATACTAATTGCCTAAAATTATACTAATTGCAACTACGGATACGCATGATCGACGCATATATATATTGCTTATGCGATACTAGTTGCACTAGCATATACCAATTGCATATACGTATAGTAGTTGAATTTACGTACACAAATCGTATATACGTATATCCTAATATGGCTACATATTGAATACAGGTGTGCACTTCTTCACCGAGTACTCATCTCCCAGGGGACTGTGTATCTGGAGATGAAAAATGAAACGTTATCGGATCGGAACTTTGCCCTGGCTGAAAGCGTTAGAGCGAAGCTGATGCGCCAGTACGAAAAAATAGGTGCGGCATAGGCGTTAAACGGTTTGAATATAGTGGCTGTGATTCCGTTGGGCATAGGATATATCCTTTTAGGGTTTAGGGTTTTAGATATATGCCAATACGGGCACAACGGTATAGTATATGAGTCTACGTTCTGAATGCCATAACTAGTCTTTTTTGGGTATCGCAACTGCGACACATGAAGATGTACGTT
>NW_014030567.1:0-1000 GCF_001186125.1 Sphaeroforma arctica JP610
TATATATATGTATGTCTGTATATGTATATATATATGTAAGTATGTGTTGTGTATATATATATGTGTGTGTGTGTGTGTGTGTGTATGTATATACATATATATGTGTGTGTGTGAGTGTGTGTGTATGTATATATATATATATCTGTCTGTGTCTGTTTCTGTGTCTGTGTCTGTGTCTGTGTTTTTGTGCCTGTGTGTATGTCTGTGTATATGTACGCATGTATGTACGCATGTGTGTGTGTGTGTACGTATGTACGTATGTATGTATGTACATAGTCATCGTTTACTCGCTTTCATATATTAATTGCATCATGCCGCACCCTCATATTCCATTCAATCCTGTACAGAGTTCATCATACAAGAATTGCTCAAGAACTCTATCCGAGCCACCATGGAAGCCCATGCCGCCCGCATTAAGGCCGATCCAGACAACACCCAACCCGAGGGGCCTCCCCCTATCATTGTCACCTGCAGTCACGGTGAAGAGGACTTTATCATCCGCATAAGTGATAAGGGGGGGGGTATAACCCCACTGGACCTACCGCATGTGTTTGACTATTCATTCAGCACTGCCGTACAGTCGCATGTGCCGCATATGAGGTGAGGTGAGGTGTGGGTGGTGGATGTGGGGCACGTACTCAGGGCGTGCGGGTGCTGGTTAGACGGTGCGTGGGAGTGTGTGGGGCATATATCTCGTATGCCGCACATACGTTGTATGTATATATAGGCATAGACATCATAGATATCGACATATAAATATACATGTACTGTACATATATATATATATATATATGTCCGTGTCCGTGCCCGTGCCCGTGTCCGTGTTTGTGTCTGCGTCTGCGTCTGTGTCTCTATCTGTATGTATATATATATATATAGACGTATGTATGTATGTAGGTTTGTACTTATGTATTTGTGTATGCATGTGTATGCCTATATATATTTATTTGTTCGTGTAGGTGGGTGTGCGTGCGCGTGTTTTATACAGCTATATATATGT
>NW_014030566.1:0-1000 GCF_001186125.1 Sphaeroforma arctica JP610
TATATATATGAATAAAAAAAGTATGATATCAAGTGAATGAAGCCTGGAGTGTCTTGGACTCTTGGAATGCCCAAGGTATGTACTTACGTGTTCATTTGTGGCAGTACTGGTGGATTGTTCATATAGTATGAGTGAAATATATATAGTATTCCATAGTAGATAGAACCAATCTTTAGTATTTAGAATAAACTATAGTACTAATATTGGATTGTTCATATAGTATTATGAGTGAAACATTGGTAGTAGTAGTGAGTTACATTTAGCCTGATAGTGAATGCGCATACTTTTCCCACTTTAGGTTGATATGTATTTTTGAAGCCTACGGTCCTATAATTTATCATTTCTATATAGTACGTGTAAAAGTCTCACATAGCATTACACAACCAAGCGTACACTATGGACGGATCTGCATCCGATGTGGACGAAAGCGGTATCGCTTCCTCGCCTATAGCCAACTTTGAACCGTCTACTCAGCGTAAAGCACTCCATACGGAGGATATGAGTATGAAACATGATTCCACCGGAAGTATAGAGCCTAAATCGCTGCTCACCAGTGATTCTTTGGATCGGTCCAAGCTTCAATCTGCTGCGCATGTTGGTGTATCTGGTATCGCTCTACGGAACCGGATGGAAAACAGTGGCCATGTTAACGGATTAGAAGGGCTTGGCGTTGACGTGTATGACCATGAAGCAATGGAGAAGAATATTATGAATCAAATGGATACAGCTATACAGAAGGAGGATATGAAACTCCACATGGCGAATATGGACGAGGTATGTTGCTGTCAGAGGTCAATATTCATACGTAGTCATTTTTTTTAACAAATAATATAAGCAATTGCTTATTTGAAATGCACATTGCAAGTGCAAACGATGTATGATTCAATTGTGTCCTCTACTATTGTGTCTACTACGAGTCGCGAATTTTGAAAGTAGCTTTAAATCGATACCAATACATATATATATATATGTGTGTGTGTGTGTGTGTGTGTGTGTGTGT
>NW_014030565.1:0-1000 GCF_001186125.1 Sphaeroforma arctica JP610
CATATATACATATATATATACAACACACATATATATATATATATATATATATATATAATTATATATATATATATATATATATATAAATATATATATATATATACAGAGCGGGCAAAAGTGTACTCGTAGGTATGTTTTACTCGGCGTCAAGTATCTTTCAATAAGACTGCGCGGTGCGTGCCGCAACGGCCGACACACATTCCTCAACACGCGTTTATTGCTTGAGATGGTCACGACGTCTGGCTGTTGGCCTATGGTGACCACATCCTCATTCTGTACCAGTAATCGCTCTAAGAGAAGTTTAGCCTTGTGTTTCTCCCCCTCTCCTCCCAACATATCGATTATTTGGCGGAAGGCATGTACAACGTCTGCCGAAGCTATCAGTGAATCGGCCTGCAGAGGAAAGGCGAGGCAACAGCTGAGTATGTGGTATTAGGAACTACCTGGCTTATTATTTAGGGCTGGAGAAAAGTACCCAGACGAGAGTGTGTGGGTGCACACCGAGCTTTTCACACTATTACTTATACACGTGAAAAGAAGGAACACGCATGTATAACATCGTACACCTCAAGTGTGTAACTATACTACTCTGAAGAAACTGTGCGACCGACAAATCGTGCAATTGGCTGTTTAGAATGTCACCTCAGAAAGAATGTCACCTCAGAAGTTTAGAAATGAATGACGTCAAATAAATTAATTTATTGTACATTTGAAACTGCCTTTAGTATATTCGAATTCTTTACCCAAGAGGACAACAAAATCATTAGTTGATGGTCATAGTGTTCGGGTCATTCCTCAGTTAACAAGGAAATTGAGAGGTCTACACTCGCATTGTTAAAAGGAAATCATCTGTAGGTATGGATATGTAATGTGACGGAGAAACAACTTATCCATTGAAGACGACATATGAACCATGAACCGAATTTTCAGTACAACAAACAAAGAACGCAAATGGCCTTCCAAACTCATACATGAGGGGGAAAGCCTCAGTGATACGACT
>NW_014030564.1:0-1000 GCF_001186125.1 Sphaeroforma arctica JP610
ACTACTATAGTAGTAAGTACGTATATATATATATATATATATATATATATATATATATATATATATATATATATATATATATATACTCCCACCTCTAAAGTGAACGGCATTAAACACACCAAAACTAAATCTCTGAGAGCTTTGGTCGCTTGAACTGGTCATGCCATGTACATCCCTGTGAATCATAGAGTGCAAGTTCGATCGCCAAAGCAGACATACCGGACTTGTGTAATAACAGGAACAGACCCAGCACACATATAATCATTCATATAACACACAGGCTGGCACACTTACGAATTGTAGATATCTGTTTTCTCCGTCGTCTTCTTCTTAGTTCCTCCGCGAAGCTTGCGCACACAGAAGGCGCAGCAGCAGCAACAACAGCACCAGAATGTACTGAAGATCACCATGAACCCAGTACCCAGTAGAATATACTGTTCTTGTTCCGTGTACTCCTCCCATGGCAGTGGGAAGCGGATGGTATCACTGCAGTAACAAAGTAACATACAACGAGAAACGCGAAATCAGAAAAGTGGTAATGGGTGTCCGCTTGTGTTCGGGGTTTGGGTACATTTTACGTATTCGGATTGGTGCAGTCCTTTTGAATCCGAGGAAACCGATAAAAGAGTACATACACATCGATCAAAGCAGAAATGTGAGTGCAGATATATACACGTACTTCATACCCGACCACAGATATACATGTTTTCAGTCATCACAGTACCAAACCCTCCCGATCTCCACCGAACACCCCATCTCGGTGAATTAATGGGTAGGACGTATTCCACAAGCAACAGGTTGTATATGTACGCACCTCCACAAACAAAGACAAGTGCAATGCTATATATATATATATATATATATATATATATATATTATATATATATATATATATATATATATATATATATATATATATATATATATATATATATATATATATATATATATATATATATATATATATATATATATATATATATATATATATATATATATA
>NW_014030563.1:0-1000 GCF_001186125.1 Sphaeroforma arctica JP610
AATAGCACGCTAACGATGTCATCTACCATTTGTGAGCCCGATATGGCAAAAAAGATGACAATGATAAAGAGAAGCGAGCTCAGCGCAAGTGGTCCGATGGTATTGGCGAACTTCGTGTACTTATCTTTACCCAGAACTCTTTGCCCTATTACCCAGGTTCCAAATCCAAGCGCGAAAGGAATACCAAGGTAGATCGCGACACTCTCGAATACTAAAAGGAACGACTCTCCCGTAGAAAGATCAGCATTAGTGTCACTACTGATACCGATAGCCGGTAGAAAGATTTGGATAATCAACAGTTCGTACACGGAATATAGTAGAATTTGTAGTACACTATTTATCAGTACCAGGGTGACAACCAGGTCCATCTCTGCACCCGCCAACTCGCACCAAACTAGTACCATCGCAATACAACGGGCAATACCAATCAACACAAGTCCTTGCAGCAGTTCTGGGTGGTTGTGCAGTACTGCCAAGCCCAAAAACGTCATCAACCATGGATCCACAAACCAGTTCAAACCGACTGACGTTAACACCGCCTTGGGCTGCTTATAGATCTGACCTACACGTCCGTAGTCGACTCGCATCAGAGGTGGGTACATCATCACAATCAGGCCAATGGCCAAAGAGATGTTTGTGTCTCCACCTATTGTTGCACCCGATAAGAAGTCCGACATCCCCGGAATGTATGATAACCCCTTGCCAAGACCATCCAAAGGGTCAACAGCCGATCGACCCAACCCAACTTTTCAAATTGAATTGACATATTTTATGTTTTCTAGAGACAACTATAAAGCAATTCTCTTGATTGTTTAAGACATATATTTTAATGTCTGTTTTCCAACGAAACACTCGGTATATATATGGATATAACATAAATTTTCAATACTCATAGTAAATAGTTTGCTGTCGTATAAACGGTGTAAATACATCAATAGCTTCTAATAGTTGATGTTTTTGATTCACATGTCCATATCCGGCAATTTGTTTTATTTAATAT
>NW_014030562.1:0-1000 GCF_001186125.1 Sphaeroforma arctica JP610
ACACACACACACAACACACACAAGTATATATATATATATATATATATATATACGAGCATATACATATTATACATACGTACACACAGACTTACACACACACATACACACGCACATATATATATATATACATACGTATATATATATATATATATATATATATATAAATAAATATATAAATAAATATATACATATACATATACACTTGACATTCATGTAAAAAACAGTGTATACGATCTCGACAGAAATAACACTAACTGATATATGGAAGGATATATGTGATGTAGGTGAGAAGACTGCCGCAGGAAAGCATATTTGGTGTAAACAGTCTTTGCACAGTTTGGAAGGCAGTTCTTTGTTAACATTGGGATCAAGATGCCTTGGGTGTCAATTATATGTGATAACATCACCACAGACGCCAGTTACTTGCTGAGATACTTGACTCTTGAATTCGTTGGAAGTAATTGCTATGGAGCCCCTTTCAATGTCAAACATACACAAGTTATACGATCACAGGCACTACTCGATGAACGTCTCCTCACTTTGGATGTGAATGGTGCCTGAGTGCCTGATGACTAGTATTACATGCACACAACGGTTCAAGCATCTCCAATCAATATACGAAAGGATACGCCAGTACATGCCAACATAAGCAATTACACAACACTATACAATAATACGACAATACAAGCAATTGTACGACATAATACAAAAATACGACAATACAAGCAGTTATACGACAACCATACGCAACCATACGCCAACATATTGCAACACACACTTAAAAAACAACAAACGTAACATACTTGATGAATAGTTCCTCATCTTTGATGTGAGTCGTAGCAATCAGAACCTGTGTCCGCATGATGCAGCCACCCCAGCCGTACAGAAGAGGGTGCTTCAAATATTCAAATATTCAAATAGGATTCAATCATGGAAAGAGAGGTTAGATCTAGCTATATATATATATATATATATATATATATAATAATAATATATATAC
>NW_014030561.1:0-1000 GCF_001186125.1 Sphaeroforma arctica JP610
AACCCCCATTGGGTACAACCTAACCTCACATTGGTAAGGGTATAGCATCTTGCGTTGGGTATTTGCGGTGTTGACATACACCTACTACCTCACAACCAATGTACTCAAGTATGCAAACTCTACACTACCAATAACAAGAGCATTGGTATCGAGTAGGTAGAAACCGTACACAAACTAACTGAGTGTCTATGTCCCATCTTGAATCCTTTTCACTCCTACCGTAGTCATCTTCCTATGACTCAGCACCCGCATCCTTATTGATTGTCCGTCAGGTCCCCAAACTCTACACTACACTACACTTGGCGCATTGATAGGCATTGGCCTTGTGATTGGGATCGGGTATATACAAACCTTACCCCAACTAAGACCTTGCAATCTATATTGTCTATATCTCGTCTCATCACGAATCACCGGCACTCACATCTGCACCACCTTCCTCTGACACCGCACCCGAAGCCGCACCCACATCCGCACCTGCACCGCTCGTTTTTGGTACCGGTCCGAATGTTTCCTCTAAGGGCGACTGGTTCTGGACCGTCTCGGCCACTTTGAACACACGCTGACGCGCATTCAGCAGCTCCATGGCTTTGCGCGGGTGTACTATATAGAAGGTAGGTAGGGTTGTATATATAGAAGGTAGGTAGGGTTGTATTGAGTGTCAAGTCAATCAGGGACGAGCACTGTTACTGTACGTCATAGACCACAAACATTGTGTACTATCCACGGAAGTGATCGATAATACGCACTATGTATACTATTCACACGGGATACCCTAAACCCTAAAACCATAAAACCCTGGTGGAGTAGGTACCTGCAATGTGTAGTTCGGGCCACCATTGTTTGCGGTTGGACCATTCCAGGGCACCGCGCAGTGTGTCTATTTCGTCACTGAGATTGGAGATGAGATAAATATGGGCAAGTGGGTCTGAGACAGGGTATGATATATATATATATATATATATATATAATACAACTGGTGTCTATATACAAGTAGTAGGGT
>NW_014030560.1:0-999 GCF_001186125.1 Sphaeroforma arctica JP610
CGGGAGGACCAAAATCTATAAGTAGTAGTTCGGAGATTATAAAATTTAGTTTATAAAACCCTCAAATAGGTCCAAACCAAATACTCAGGCTATTGGAGCCATCAAAGTGAATTTAGAACACTTTGGAAATATTGGAAAAAGAGCTTGTATTAAATTATTTAAAATACAAATAAAAACCAATGTATTATCTCAATTGATCTTGATATTTTAGACTGACCGGAGGCCGTATTTCTACATAGCCCCCAGTAGCTTTTAAAACTACGAACGTACGTTAAGATACGATATAGTTTGTAAAGAGAAAAATGACTTATAAAGTAAGTATGTGCCTATATGTACGAGTTCAAGACTCATGTTGTACTCTATGTCGTTTAGTATTTGGTCCAGTAGCCATTTCCGATGTAGGCGCCTTACGTTTACTATTTGGTAAGGTAATAGCCAAAGGCTGTTCTTCATTAGTAGGTAAGTTTGAACAATTTTCTGCACTGTTGGTAAGCAGATCAGAAAGTTTAGTCACGTAGGAAGTAGGTGGCAAATAGGGAATTTCAGATCCGTCAGGGTTTGTAGTCACCTGAGGAAACACTTTTCGTTTATCTCGTGTGTTCTTATGTAAACGCTTATTCCATTTCTTATTAAAGATACGAAGAAAGTCGCGAGATTCACGAAATGCATCGGTGGTTAGCCAAGCTACTGTCCCATCCATGAAACGGGTCTTGTAGTAAGTGTAACCGTCTTCGGATGTTTTGTCAATTATATCTTTGACTTGTGACTCCGTAACTGGTACATCAGAATCAAATGAGCGAGCGAATGAGAGTTCGGAGGTAGGGATACGGTGAGTGCCTAGATTGGTTGTGATAGTACCATCAATGTTATGTATCACTCTTCTCATCATGGTAGAAAATAACAAAAGGTCCTATCGTCTTAGAAGAGAGTTCGGTAACGTTGGCGTTTCGATTTATAATGTTAACGTAATCGCCGACTTTGAACTGAACAATGTTCTTA
>NW_014030556.1:0-999 GCF_001186125.1 Sphaeroforma arctica JP610
TAAGCCAATCGCAACGGATATACGACGAATATATACAGTCTCATATATAAGCCAATCGCAACGGATATACGGCGAATATACACAGTCTTATATATGGTCCAATCGCAACGGATACTATGAGATAACGGCGATACATCAGTGGCTTGATAGGACTCGGATTTACGATGGTTGAGTTACTTACACTACTATAAGAACGACGAACCCATCGACCTAAACAAGTGACAACAAACAAAAGACCTGTGCACACATCTGTAACTATGACAATCAGTCATACTGCTATGTCACAATGTAACCACAGCCTACTCACTGCCAACCATGGGGCACTCAGGTATGTCTCTGCATGTCTCTGAACACACGTCCTCGCTATCTCGCTGGCTACACACACCTTATAAATGCGAGAGCCAAACAGCACCACCAACGTGGATATAACTATCCACATCGTACAGGCGGCCAGAACCGTAGAGACGAGGTTGTTATCATCCGTCAGCAGGAAGGATGTGGTCACCCACATCAGGAGCCCAAAAGATATGCACACAACGGTGATCGCGATAGCCCTGAAAGGCAGGCAACGGAACAAATAGATAACAAAACAGAGATTTAGGATAGGTTACTCACTCACTGCACAGTGTAGTGTTACCGTCAGAGGAAGAGGATATCAACCATGTGGGTGTTTAATTATCAACGGGTGCGCAAAGGGATATGACAAAACGACCACAAACAGATACGGTCCTTCCACGGACTGAAAGGCACAGACCAAAGCTCGCCTGTTTACTGTTCGGGTAAACGATAGGATCAGTGGAACGCGTGATGTGACCGAGAGCAAGCGACCGAAACACGAGAGCATAGTATAAAACGTAGCCAACGCTCTAATACACATATGTTAAAAATCGGATATAATCATCATGTAGGTAGTTCCGATTAGCGACAACGAAAGCGAAAGCTGTATATTTTATTGCTTCATACAATTGGTATTTTCAGGAGGAATGTTGACTGGTCACT
>NW_014030555.1:0-999 GCF_001186125.1 Sphaeroforma arctica JP610
TATACCTGGAATATCTCCCTCAGCCTAGATTCGCTCTCGCCATAGAACTTGCTGAGGATATCTGTGCCATTTATTACTTCGACATGTGCGCCACTCTCATTGGCCACCGCTCGGGCTATGAGTGTCTTCCCCGTTCCAGGTAAACCGTATAGAAGTACGCCTGAAAACGGAAAAACAGAACATATGACCCGACTATGTTAGAATCTGTATCGAAGAACGCATCAGCACGTAAATACAGTATCCGAGATAACAAGAATTCAGCTAGAGTCGGTATGAAAACACAACAAAATACGTAAGTACGGCACCAACAACAACCAGAAGTGTGTGAGAATCCGTATAAACGTACAACTGAACCAGTACGGTACAGATGACCTAGTGCCACTGCAACAGACGTTAACAAACCCATAACACTACAACACTAAAGCCATGAATAAGACCGTGACACCATGGTGTTAGTATACCGCTATGAACACCCCGAATCAAGAACGGGGATAAAGGGAAATACATACACACATATGTACACAAACACACACACATGTGTACACATATACACACACACGTGTACACATATACACACACAACCAGACAAGTACATACGCACATGTACACGTGGACAGTGTGTGTGTTACCTTTGGGCAAAGGCAGACCAAACTGTTTGAAGATCGATGGCTGTGTAAGTGGCAACTCAATCATCTCTCTTATCGCCGCTAACTGGGATCGCAGACCGCCGATATCATTGTACCCGATCTTCGGGATGGGTTTAACATCCTTGCTATTTGATTGGTCGTCAGATAAATTTGTATCGGTTTCCATGGTGACCGTGGTCGTCGGTTGACAGCGCCCTACAACTGCGGTATTGCGCCAGTGCGACACAGCCTCGTCGATGCTGACGATTGAGGTTTCCTGCGAATAAATAAGATTATACATATGTGCAACTGCATATAAATATATATATATATATATATATATATATATATAATAATAATATAATATATATAT
>NW_014030554.1:0-999 GCF_001186125.1 Sphaeroforma arctica JP610
TATATATACATACATACATACATACATACATGAAACGATACATAGACACATGAATAAGTACATGTATAGAACGAAGAATAATCAGTACACCATAATATTGATTGTTCTAAACCTACTTCCAACTTGTGAGATTGTATGATACGCTGCTATTGACTAATATTGTATACCTGCATCGTTAGCTCCAGCAACAGCATGGACACTTGAGATTGTGCTCAGAACGGGGAGGAGGCATAGCAATACTCTCATATCAGCAGATATGTGGGTACCAAGCTATATTTACTGTACTATTGGATATATGTGCGTGTTCGGTCCCTCTGTGTAGGGCAAACGAATGTTTGTTTACTTGTTTCTTAAAATGTTACATATTTGCTATTTAGTATTTACACATAGAAATATTGTCTCTGATCGCCGCTGATGGGATCAACAGTGAGCTGACTGGGAGTATTCTGAAATCTGAGTTATATCTTCAATCTTCAGATTCCTGCTTGAGGGTTTTTAGCTCAAATAAACTAAGTTTATCTCCGTTGTCACATACTTTTTTCTGGCACGTGAAAAGCGGTTGGTTTGCGTGTGAGCGTCTGAGAGGCGTCTGTTCAAACTTCAAAAAGGTCAAAATATTTTCCGAAGAGGGAGCGTTGAGGTCGGAAAATAATCAAAGTTTGGAAACCATACCACTGAAAGCAATTAAATATAAACAACGACACCTGAGAGCACGAACAGGAGTCTAACCTGCTCACATATAAAAGTAGTAACAACTAGCGTCGGATTGAGACTCAATAGACATCGTCACTATGTCCATAGCGTAAGTTCTTTGAGGTTATTTTCGTCTACCAGCTGATTGATTCAACGAATATCACGCATATTTTCAGTAGACAATGGCCTGTTCCCGTACACACAAGCAATCACCAGCTATACTGATGCAATAAGCAACAATACAAACGAATATAAACTTATGTCCACATCGCTACATACACACACATATATATATAAAGGTATATA
>NW_014030553.1:0-999 GCF_001186125.1 Sphaeroforma arctica JP610
AGTGGTAAGAATGAGGGAATAATTACTAAGAATATTATAATAACTACAGGCAGTGGTAAGAATGAGACAAGAAGTACTAAGAATAAGACAATAACTACAGGTAGTGGTAAGAATAAGACAAAAACTACTAAAAATAAGACAATAACTACAGGCAGTGGTAAGAATGAGGTAACAATTACTAAGAAAAGACAATAACTACAGGCAGTGGTAAGAATAAGACAATAACTACAGGTAGTGGAAAGAATAAGATAATAATTACAAAGAATAGGACAATAACTACAGGCCGTGGTAACAATAAGACAATAACTACAGGCAGTGGAAAGAATAAGATAACAATTACAAAGAATAAGACAATAACTACAGGCAGTGGCAAGAATGAGACAAACAGTACTAAGAAAAATACAATAACCACAGGCAGTGGCAAGAATGAGGGAATAATTACTAAGAATTAGACAATAGCCACAGGCAGTGATAAGAATGAGACAAACATTACTAAAAAAAATACAATAATTACAGGCAGTGGTAAGAATGAGGCAATAATTACTAAGAATGATACAATAACTACAGGCAGTGGTAAGAATGAGACAATAATTAGTAAGGATAAGCCAATAACTACAGGCAGTGGTAAGAATAAGACAAAAATTACTAAAAAAATACAATAATTACAGGCAGTGGTAAGAATAAGACAACAAATACTAAGAATATGACAATAACTACAGGCAGTGGTCAGAATGAGACAATAATTACTAAGAACAATACAATAACTACAAGGAGTGATAAGAATGAGACAAACATTACTAAGGATAAGCCAATAACTACAGGCAGTGGTAAGAATAAGACAATAATTACAGTCAGTGGTAAGAATGAGACAATAATTACTAAGAATAATATAATAACCACAAGCAGTGGCAAGAATGAGGGAATAATTACTAAGAATAAGACAATAACTACAGGCAGTGGTAAGAATGAGACAAAATTACTAAGAATAAGACAATAACT
>NW_014030552.1:0-999 GCF_001186125.1 Sphaeroforma arctica JP610
ATAAAGTACACAACAACATAGTATCTACCTTGTTGTTCCGCGAGTTCGCTTACAATATCGGCTGTGCCCATGCCAGCGTAGCCGTAGAACTGATCGGCTGAGATAGATATGCCATGCATGGTACAGGCCTCCACCCAGCTTTTCTTGTGAGAAGGCATTGTGTCTGTCGAAAAAAGTGAGAATACGAATGAGTGGGAGTGTGATAGAGCGGTGTGATACCCAATGGGGTCTGTACATAGGAGTGTATACTTATTCTGACTAGTCAAAGCCACGAATGGGTCAATGAAGTAGTGGGTTTCTTAGGCGAAGGCTATTCTGCCTGGTGGGTGGTATGGAAATACACTTGGGCGGGTGAGCGGGGCATGCTGTGGTCGATGCGACACCTGTCTATGGCATTCTCTAGTAGGTAGGATAGGGTAGGTGCTAACCATTCAAAGACACGAATGGATCATTTAAGTAGAGCTTCCTAACCACGCCAAGGACACTCAGCACTAAGACGGGGTAGCTAAGCAGTACATACGAACAGCTCGGCGTAGATTGCTCGAGTCGCATTGAGGGTAGAACGGAAAATAAATCAATTGTACCGAAGACTGCAACTGCGAGGCAGGGAGAGAATACATCTTCACAAATAGTCGTCCATAACACAAAGAAAGCCGTGTAACAAGACATGGCTGTAAAATAACTTACCTACTAACGTTCCATCGCTATGATCGGATTCGCCGTATCGGTATGTGCCGTAAGAGAATGTAGACATATCGTCAGATGGTTGTGAGAAGGAGAACGGAAGAAGTGTGAGTTGACGTCAGAAATATGGGAGGGCTTGGAGAAAACAGAAATGGAAGATTGAGTCCTAAGGAAGAAAATACTCAACTACAATTTATATACGATCCCCGATTGATATTTGACATACATATACAGTTTTTCAATTGTCGCACGCATATACATGTATATATATTGGATATATATATATATATATGTGAGTATATATATATATATATA
>NW_014030551.1:0-999 GCF_001186125.1 Sphaeroforma arctica JP610
GTGTATAATCAGTCATGCACATATGAACACGACATGCACACATAAACACTTGCAACTACACATCAAAACACACACTCACTAAGTACGCAAAGGATCACACCCACACTCATCGTACTAAGCCGATTGTCAAATAACACCCTTACGTCCCATATCACCACCATATCCACACCTTACAACCATCCCCAAAACGACCACAACACCAGCTTGCCCTCTCATCAAACCACTACTTAGATAACAACCGAACATACCACAGCACACCCTTGCGCCACCAATAGTAAACGGCCCAGACAGCCTCTACGCCAACGACCACACCCGCAAGGACTGTAAGGGCCAGAGTGTGGTTGGTGTAGATGCATGCAGAGGTGATAGTTACGAGCCCCAGAGCGGATGCCATATACAGCATGGTAGTATGACCTGTATGGGCAGAGGAGAGTGCGGATGGTGTGGCATATGTTAGAGATAGATTATTGTGTATAAGGGGGTAGGATGGCGGGGGTAGTTTATTGTGTGTAGTGGGGTAGGAGGGTGAGGGTACTTTATTGTGTGTAGTGGGGTAGGTTGGTGGGGGTAGTTTATTAAGTGTAGTGGGGTAGGAGGGTGGGGGTAGTTTATTGTGTGAAGTGGGGTAGGACGGTGAGGGTAGTTTATTGTGTGTAGTGGGAATGACGGCGGGGGTAGTTTATTGTGTGTAAGGGGGTAGCAGGGTGGGGTAGGGTGTATTGCTAGTGTGTGTGTGCGTACGATGAATAGAAGTGTGCGTGAGAGTATTGAGCGCAGACGTGAGGTATGATATCGTAGTTAGACCTACATGGAAGGAGATAGAGGCAAAGTGAGCAGGGCCGTGTGTAAGGCGAGGTGTGCGTTTGGTATACTTGTACGTATGTATATCAGTAGCTGGTAGTTGTGTTCGCACACATCTATAACAAGCACGCATGCTAATTTTATTAGTGTACTGATGTGAATGAATGTGTACCGCTTTCGTGACCCCTCTTAGACTAT
>NW_014030550.1:0-999 GCF_001186125.1 Sphaeroforma arctica JP610
GACACAGACACAACACACGACACACGACACACGATACAGATACAGATACACACGCACACACACACACACACACACATATATATATATATATTGATAGCGTGTATAATGATAGGGTATGAGAGAGGGACTGGAGATTTGCCCAATTTGTGCTCGATGCGGAGCATGTAGTGTGTGGCTATGTTTTTCTCGTAGTTAGGATCAGAAGCGTGTTGCCCGGAGATGGGTTCACCCAACGATGTGCAGTGCTTTCGAGTAGAGACCTTCTGAGAGCTTCCTTGTCCAATAGTTCACGATAGGCGTCACCTTTGCACGCGACAGATGCTTTCAATATCACCTCAATTGCGATTTAAAACATCAGTGCTTTAACAAAACTTAAACTGCTAGGTTATCCAATGGCACATGTTAGATGTCACGATGGTATGCGACCGTTGCTCTCAGTTTATAGAGTAGCAGTAAAGGCCTTACAATATGTATATGCGAAGTGAGGTGAGGTATGGGTATACACTGATCTTGAACTAACATCCGGGTCGAGTGCTGATTTTATTAATGGTCTATTAGTTATACGTAAAAGGTACGGCAAGACTTGAACGGCGCTCTCAGTATCACGCCGATCTTGATAGAACATTCGAGATGCGTCTTTTATCAACTGTTCATCTTTCTATTTAAATGACTTAGACGGCGCTCAGATGGCAATGGATGACGTCGGCGTGGTGGACATGGAGGCTAACCCCGAAGATGGCACAGTATGTGAAGCACACCCGTTTTGTGCATTCCGTGGTAGAAGCTTTGGCATGTACGTAAGATTGACTGTGTTATAGGGTTGTGTAGAGCTAAAGTTTGATGAGTGACAGTCTATGCTATCCTTGAAGCTATGACGTCTATGTGCAAGATTTACTATTTAGTCGCGTTGTACTCTCATTATTCTATATATATACACGCACAGACACAGACACAGACACAGACACACACACACACACACACACAAACAAACTCACACAC
>NW_014030549.1:0-999 GCF_001186125.1 Sphaeroforma arctica JP610
ATCTATATATATGTGTGTGTGTGTGTGTGTGTGTGTGTGTGTGTAGTATAATATATANATATATACTATATATATATATATATATATATATATATATATATAATCTCTGTGTTGATGCTCTCGATTTATCAAGAAACTGATCTGTGCTACAAACTGTGCATGTAGTTGTGTATATTGGGTATCAATTTATACCATTACTAGCTGTTTGATCCATATCTACAAAAAACTATTATATACTAGCGAATGTATACTGACACCACTGACTATTCTTCATACATACATTCTAGGGACTAATCTACGCTACGAAAAGTGCTGTCGCCATGGTGTGGGAGACGAGGCCGAAAGAACGTAGCGCGTTCACAGAAATGGTCACACGTTTCGATGAATTGTCGGCAGGTGAGCTCATTTGGGGGTTATGCCGCCTCTTAAGTAGCGTATCTAGAACATTTATGTTTAAACAAAGAGTGTTTAGTTATACCTATCATGTGTGTTTAGTGTACCATTTCAGCAGCACAGAAATGGTCACACGTTTCGATGAATTGTCGGCAGATGAGCTCATTCAGGGTTTATGCTTCCTATTAATTAGTGAATCCAACACTTTTAAGATCTATCCGAGGATTTTTTGGCTTGATGTTTATCCACGTGTGCTCAGCACACTAATACAGCAACACCGAATTAGTCACTCGTTATGATAAACTGTCGGCTGGTACATTTACTTTATACTGATTTTCGTATTATAGTTTCACATATATATATATATGTGTGTGTGAGTGTGTGTGTGTGTGTGTGTGTGTGTGTGTGTGTGTATGTGTATGTGTGTGTGTGTATGTGTGTCGTGTGTGTGTGTGTGTGTGTGTGTGTGTGTGTGTGTGTGTGTATATATATATACTTATACATATACGTATAACGCGAGAAGGTATATCAGGAGGGTATCGACTATTGGTCACTACACTTATAGCAGCTGGGGGGGGGGGGGGATCTCGACTCATGCATATACTT
>NW_014030548.1:0-999 GCF_001186125.1 Sphaeroforma arctica JP610
TTATGTATATAGATTAGTAAACTATGTATATATGTTAACGTGTGAATATAATATATATATATATATATATATATATATCTTTTTGATGTGAACATACACTCGTGGTACAACTACTGGTAATGTCGAGGTTACATTTCGTGCACTACACATATTTAGGGCTTGTTTCTGGTAGTTTCTAATACGATCAACCACATGCACAGCATATGGAGAGTTATTGTGGCATGCTGTATAATACTTCATACTTCTCGCCCCTCCCTAATGGACTATATAAAGCGCTGCGTATGGATGTTGCTTAATACCATTTAACAGGGCCCAATAACGTCAGTTGTGGGAAGGTGAGAGGTGAGGCATGTCATCTCCTACGCATGCCTGTCATATGTACGCACTTGACTGTATTGGCCCTGTTCGCCTACCACCCTCGTGTAGTGCACTTGCTTTTGCATGTATAACTACGCTTCGGTTGCTCACGCGTTCGTACGACTGGGATTCGCTCACAGCCATACGGGATTTTCTGGTGGGCACGATTGCCAGTCTCACGGGCTCGCCTGAAAGTTATGCCAAGCAACGGATGATTGTGGCGAAACTGAACGTCACGCTCGTGGAGATTCTAAAAATAGAATGGCCCACAGAATGGCCCACATTCATACCTGATTTGGTGGAGACAAGCAAGACCAACGAGACTGTGTGCCAGAACAGCATGTGCATACTGCAGCTTCTGAGGTGTGTACTTTTCTTTTCAGTGTGGTATCCAAATTTTATTGGCATTATGGTCTTTTTGCTTTCAAAATCAACTTGACCTCGCTTGAGGTGCTTGTTTGCTTGTCTGTCTGTGTTTTAGTATTTCATGGACATAAAAGTTTGGAACTTTCCTATTTGTGGCCTGTTGGGTCCAAAAAGGTTTATCCTTTCATAGGGGCATATATATGTATATACTTGCTGGTGTGTTCTTTTGTTCTTTTTGGCGTAGAGGTTTGGAGATTTTGATATTCGTGGTCGGAT
>NW_014030547.1:0-999 GCF_001186125.1 Sphaeroforma arctica JP610
ACAACTATTATTTGCACACATCGCTATATATTGCTTGCACAAGCTCGTCTATTGACATGACCAAGAACTATTCCCTCACTCTGTGTTGTACCTACAGCTTTGACGCTGAGAAGTACGGTAGTATATACAGTAACGTCGCAGGCGAAGTGACCGATTTACGACGGGTGCTACAGAGCCTGGAGGCCAAGAAGCACGAGCGGGTGTGGTTGAAGGTATGTTCTATATTAAATGCAACTGTCGCAAATACACGCGAGTCTGATTGGGTATTTTGGTTATATATATATATATATTGAATCCACAACATGTCGCAAATACAACAATGTCGCAAATACTGCCTGACAGTCACATATACATACTGCCCCATGAGACTAGTACCTCGACGTATGTACATGTCCATGTGAACGATGACAGCTAGGAACTTCTGTATCCATGCACGCACATGTGCACATGCGAGCATATAACATACACACCTGTATCTATGCGGGCACATACACGTACATGTGCACATGCGAGCTTAGCACACACACCCCTGTATCTATGCAGGCACTTACACGTACATGTGCACATGCGAGCTTAGCACACACACCCCTGTATCTATGCGGGCACATACACGTACATGTGCACATGTGAGCATAA
Organism: Sphaeroforma arctica JP610; assembly: GCF_001186125.1. Lineage (NCBI taxonomy): Eukaryota > Ichthyosporea > Ichthyophonida > Sphaeroforma > Sphaeroforma arctica. The sequence continues at coordinate 637 of NW_014030547.1, forward strand.
CACACACACCCCAGTATCTATGGCGGCACACACAAATACATGTGAACATGCGAACATAGCACACACACCCCTGTATCTATGCAGGCACATACACGTACATGTGCATATGAGAGCATAGCACAGGGAAGCACGCGCACATGTACAAGTCGTATGTAGACACATAATAGAAAAAGCAAGCAGTACAGATAAGAATGTTTGTTTGTTGAGTCATAATCAAACAGACAGACAGAAACGAAACCGTGTATGTATACGCAAATAATAAACGTTCATTCAAACGTGTATACGTGCTCAAACAGGCGGAAGTACGCATGTGTATACGTAGACTGGTACACATACACATGTATATAGTCGGCATATATATAT
>NW_014030544.1:0-998 GCF_001186125.1 Sphaeroforma arctica JP610
TCTATGCACCCATAATGTTGTCAGATAGACGAGAAGTAAATACTCACCCAATCGTTACTGACATGTCTCAGAAACATGATTCAATTATAGGTATGTCTGATCTTCTCAGTTTAGGTATAGCACTCACCGGTCTGCCTAATAGGCTAGACCCAAATAAAGATCAGTCAAATGATAATCTGTCAAAGATATCTAAACCATCGGAAGGTGAAGCAAAGGATATGATTCCACACTTTACCGATATAATTATGGACTTAATTATACAAAACAAGAATATTGCAATAAATGACTGGTGTATGTTTAAGTTTTCTAACTGAGTACGTTAAACTTGACTTAACAAACGCCGACTTCTCTAAGCTAAAGTGTCCTTCATATAAATACGTGAGTTGGAGACACAAAGACGTTGTCAAGACCCAAATTGAATATTGGTTAAAACAGAGTCTAAATTGAAATCAATTATGATGCAATACCAGTTAACTTGGCTCTCGTAGCGGTCGATCAATATAAATCTGATGGAACATTTAGTAAAACAAGAGTGATAATAGACCTGTCGCCAATCAACAAACTAATTCCGCAACATAGTTTTCCCCTATTCAGTATAAGCGAACTACTATGCAAAATAGAAGGTGCGAACCCAAGATATATGAGCCTCATAGGAAATACTTTACCTTTACTTGGCAAGGTAAGAAGCACCAATTTTAAGGTACACCTGAAGGCTTACACATGTTACCCTCTTTCTTCCAACAAGTTATGATGGAACTATTTGCGGACCTGTCGGATAAAGTATCAGTCTATTTAGATGATATAGTTATCGTTACAAAGACAGTACATGAACATGCCAAACTCGTTAAGGAAGTCTTAAAGCAACTTACCATGCTAAACTTAAGATAAACGAGGACAAATGTTCTTTTGCTAGAGATGCTATACACTTACTTGGTACTATTTGCGGACCTGTCGGATAAAGTATCAGTCTATTTAGATGATATAGTTATCTTTACAAA
>NW_014030543.1:0-998 GCF_001186125.1 Sphaeroforma arctica JP610
TACATATATACCTCGTGTCTCCAGGATACATGGTTCCTTGAGGAATACTTTAACAGTGTAAAGTCTACCTTGGTTATTTCACGGCTGACATATCCATTGTTAAAGCGGAATTTCGCCCAATCTGTGATCTTTTTCTTCTTATTCACAAGAATCAGGTCCATGATTTTGTTCGCAAAGTCAGGTATTAATGCCTTGACTGTGTCTGACGGGGGCCTATATGGATTCAGACAGTTATCGTCTGATTGATCCTTTAATGGATCTATGTTAGTTGGTAGACCAGTTACGGTTATACCTAGAGTGAGTAAATCACTCATTCCGACTATAATGTCGTGCTTCTGTGATATCTTAACTATCACAGCTTGGGTAGTGATACTCCTATCATCGGCCAGGGAGATTTTAACTGCTGTGACCATGGTATCACACTTAGAAGTTTTGTTATCAGCTAAAATGAGGTGAGTTGTTTGTGTTCTCCTTTCGATATCTTTCATTAATGCAAAGCGATCGGATATACATGAAATTTCAGAACCAGGATCAATCAACGCAAGGATTCTATGTCCATTGCAATATACAGGGATTATTACACGCTCATCTAAAGAGTCGTTGTACTGTCTGTATAACGATTGTACCCGGTAGTATCGCCAGTTCAACTTAACGTCGGTTCTGACGTTACACGATTCAGTGTAGTAGCCATTGGTCTTCTCACATTTATCGCATTTCGTAAGATAGTGTTTACAAGAATGGGCATGCTTTCCGTTCCAGTAACCGTTAGGGGCTACTTGGTACATATCATAACCACATTTCTCATCAGCAAATTACATAACTTGCCTGTATTCAGGTTCCTTGTGCTCCGCACGCACCTTCTTAACATGGCGTGTAAATTGAGTAGATTCACGTGGACGTGTATGTTGGGGTCTCTCATTTGAGGTCTGCCTGGGTACGTATCCTTGATCGGTCTGCTCCCGCGGTTTCTTAACAACCGCCTTCTCCTACGAGGTCAT
>NW_014030541.1:0-998 GCF_001186125.1 Sphaeroforma arctica JP610
TATATATATATATATATTCATGCTTATATATATATATATATATATATATATACATACAATATAATAATACAACAACATATTATTAAACATAATAGAAGAAATAAAACACTAATAGTAATGTGTATAAATACATATATCAAAATCTGAATATATCCATAAAATATCACTCGGCAACTGTGTCTGTACCCGTATATTACACACACACAAACAAACACAAACACAAACGCACACACACATATATATATAACTATATTAAAGTATACATATGTATATATATATACATATATAACTATATAAATGTATATATTTATATATATATATATATATATATATATGTATATAACACTAAATAATAAAACTGATTACATGGATATAACTATATACGTATATATGCATACATACATATCGATATAGAACAGATATAATCCCACCCTGGAATCCTCCCACCCATACACACAGACACACAGATATATATACATATAATACATAAATGTATATGTATAACATATATACATAAATAAAAATAAAAATATGCACACAGAGAGAACGAGGCACTCGCACAAACACTAGATATATATATATCTATATATGCATATATATATAAACATGAATATCTAATATATATATATATATAAACATGTATATCTAATATCGATATCTATATTTATAAATATATATATATGCATGTGTAATATGCATACATATATACCTATACCTATTTATATATATATATACAAGTGTATATAAATAGAAACAGAAATATGAGTAGAAGTAGAAGTAGCAGTAGCAGTAGCAGTAGAAATAGATATATATATGTGTGTATACCTGCGATATTCATACTTACATACATAATTATATCTACAGTAAAAAAATAAACAAACACATAGGAATATAACCTGATCAAAAAATAGATATATTTAAATAGATATATATATATACGCACACACTTACATATATATATATATATATATATATATATACACACACACACACAACAA
>NW_014030540.1:0-998 GCF_001186125.1 Sphaeroforma arctica JP610
TTTATATATATATACATACATACATATACATACATACATGTATATATATATATATATATATATCACTAAACACGGAGACACGTACCATCACCGTCTTCCTCATTGCCAGCACCAGACTCTTCGTCCTCCCCTTTACGCCCTGCAGATGTAACGAAATAGAAAATTACGTGAGTGGCAAAGTATAGAGAAGTACCACGACTATACTTGCATGTGTAGCACACATACGGTGGTTCGACCCTAAACCCTAAGACACCGGAGCAGCATTATAACCGAAAGTAATCTGAGGCTAAGAGATGCCAATCAATATGCTCATTACTTGTGGAGGAACATATCAGTGTAGAATTCAAATTATGAGTCAAGGCACCATAAATTGGAAACATAGCATGACTTTTAACAGTACGCGTGGATGTGCTACATAGCAAGCAAAGGAGGAAGTGGTCCGAACAGTCAATCTACGAGTCTGATACAGCAAACATAACTCACACATCAAAAACAAGAGAACAAGGTTTACTATCAACATTCCCCACAGTCCACCGTTCCTTCTACTCATATACAGCTGACGCTGTAGAAACCCACACCGCGCTGGGAACGATATCTACTTGCATATGAAAACATATATATACTATACCACTACGAGCACCGTGATTGGCAAGACATACCTACGTACACAATAAAAACAGTCGGCAAGTATGCACAAAGGGCTACGTACCTTCTATTTCCCATCTGAACCTGTGATCGCTTTTTTTACTTGCCAAAGTGTTCCTGCTGACTCGACTTTCCTCGGTACCGAAGCCCATCGCCTCCATATCAGGTCCTTTGGCATCCAAGAACTTGTTCTCGACTTTAAGGGTAAAATCATTGCTCTCAGAAATCTCTTCTGGGTTCGACTCGGTAGTGACCACCTCCTGTGCCTATGAGTGAAACAAGACGATTCTGGTGGATGAGACTTAAAATAACGTGGGTTTATATCCGTACATATATATATATATATATATATA
>NW_014030539.1:0-998 GCF_001186125.1 Sphaeroforma arctica JP610
ATATATATATATATATATATATATATATATATATATATATATATATATATATATATATATATATATATATATATATATATATATATTATAATATATATATATATATATATATATATATATATATATATATATATATATATATATATATATATATATTGCCTAAGTTGGTTTATATACATATAAAAGAATATTTGTATGTGTACCGAAATTTGCGAAACCTTCAGATATGTACTGTGGGCGCAGGCTTGTTCTTAGATAGTCATGTGTTATATAACACGCCTCAGTCGAGTACGCTTTTGAGCATGTATACACAATTTGTGGGTCCAAGAAAACGTGCACCGGTTGACAGATGTGTAACGATACGTTGCAGCAGCCCTGTCTTGCAAGCCAGACGACTTTAAGTCCCTCCTAGCATGCGTGTGTGTGTATGACGACAGTCTGCCACGACCAATTTACCACAGACTTCGGCAGGCATCGGGATACTAAACCCTAAAACCCTAGATACTAAACCCTAAAACCCTAAAACAATTGTTTGTACGATATGGGGTATATAGCTAGGTATATAGCTACAAGCCCCTACGCCTGCATAGTCATGGGGTCGATTTAGTAACCCTGGTTATGGCTCCAGCGCATGGCACCTGTATACTACATGCTACAGTAGCATCACGTATGTCATCGAGACTGAGGGAGATACGCATAGAACGTCTATGTCTCATCGTATGCATGTGTTCAAGTATACTCGTCCTGTTTGTACGTGTGAGTGCCAACGCCAATTCCACTTAACTAATATACATACCATCAAATGACATAGATTTGCACCGAGGAGGTATCAAACAACGGGATCCGGTGATATGAGTGTGGAGGCGCAGAATCTCGATCAAAGCAGTACAAACAACTCCTATGCACTCACCACACGCCAGCGACCGAGACAGACGAATAGTGACCTAATGGAAATTGACACTGATCGATTGCTGGGTAGGGGTTTCAGACAAAGTGCG
>NW_014030538.1:0-998 GCF_001186125.1 Sphaeroforma arctica JP610
AACATAAAAATTTACACTCACATGCACTCACATACACACACACTCACCTGCGTGGTTCATGGGAGTGAGTGTCCTGTGGTTGACCAGAAGAAAAGACTTCACATACGACACCGGATAGTCACTCAGCAGCTGCATGGACTCCCACATCTGGCCCATCAGAGAATCGCCCACCATCAACATCCTGAATAAAAAACAGTGTACGTTAACAAAGCAATACATAGTGATCAATAGATAAACATAATACATAAGTAACAATGTAATAATATCCTCATAAAAATAAAATATCAATACTCAGAGAAATCAATGGGATATAAATGTATGTCTATCAACGTATAAGCATATATATATATATATTAATTATATGTTTGTTAACATGTATGCATAAATATCTATTACTATACTTGGTTGTTAACATATAAGCATATATATTTATTAATTATATATGGTTGTTAACATAAGCATATGTATTTATTAAATATAAATGGTTGATAACATATAAACATATATATTTAATAATTATATGTTTGTTAACATGAAAGCATATATATTTAAAAATTATAAATGTTTGCAAACATATAAATATATATATATTCATTAATTAAATATGTTTATTAATATATATGCATATATATTTATTTAATTATACATGTTTGTTAACATATATGCATATATAATATTTATATATATGTTTATAATAACAAATACATATATATTTATTTCCTATACATATGTTTCTAAACATATATGCATATAGATTGATTATATATATATACCAGCAACCGCTAAGTACTAAGTCCAAAGTCCTAAGTGAGCTAATATCAGTAGTGTACGAACACACATAAATATGGCCTAAATACAGAGTAACGCGCACCTAAATATAGTTATCATTCATTTATACATATACATATTTACATATATATCTATATATTTACACACACACATATATATATATATATATACATACATATACATATAAATAATAAATAAATAACAAATAA
>NW_014030537.1:0-997 GCF_001186125.1 Sphaeroforma arctica JP610
AAATACATCAATATATAATATGTTACTGCTTTGTCTATGTGAAATTTTCAGATAAAATTGCACGTGGTACCCTATGCTCACTGCGTACTTTCTACAACAGTATTCAATACTTTCCCAATAGAGTGGACATACTTGCGTCTCTATTCAATAAAATACAAAGCACCCGTACGTATTTTGTGGCACCTATAATACCCACTTAGGTATTTTACCTACCCGTCTTCTACAACCCGTGATACTAGACACCAGACTATAATAAATTAGGCCTCTATATTAGAGTCGGTTTATATGCATGCACAATCTTTATATACATTCTCGATAATTCACGTTGTTTACTATCATAACGTCTATTGAACTGTCTGTTTTTAATTTACTTTGATGCTATGACTTGGTCTACTGAACGGTTTTGATATCACTTTCCTTATAACAGTATTAGTCTATCTAATGAGCTGTTTTGATATTACTATCGTTATAACACTATTAGTTTATCTATTGAGCTGTTTTTACTATTTGGTTGCTATATTACTATCAGTCGATCTATGGACTATTTTCACTACTAGTTTACTATAACAATATCAGTTTACCTATCGAATTGTACTCTATTTCACACATATATCGCCACTGAACCACGTACACACACACACACACACACACACAGTGGTCACTACGCCCGCGTGAAGGCAATAGACCGGATGGTATCTCAGTACATGGACCGGGTGCAAAGTAGCCCTAAAACACCTGTGCAGATTGTGAACCTGGGCTCAGGTACAGACACGCGGTATTGGAGGATGAAGGCGGAAGGAGTGTGTTTCAACAAGTTTGTGGAGGTATGTGAGTGTGCTTGTGCGCTTGTATATATATATATATTTCCGTGATTTTTAAATGAATGTGTATGTGGATGAGTACGGCATCGGTTTAATACAGTGATGATGTGTTAGTGTGACGATGCTGCGTCGGGCTATGAGAGTATATGTCTATTGAACTTTTCTTCTGGCAGGAT
>NW_014030536.1:0-997 GCF_001186125.1 Sphaeroforma arctica JP610
TCCCCTGTGTGCCTTGTTCGTAGAAGCGTCTGGTGGCATCTGGTTTGAGCTCTAAACACGTGACTTGTAAGTTTTCGTGACGCACTGGCCCGTCTCTGGTGTCCCTGACTGTCCCTTGGCGCATTCCTAGGCCCATTGCCAGACCCCCCGGTTTAAGACCACCACCTTTATCATGACTGTTGGTAAGAGTGGGCTTAAATTATATGAGATAGAGGATATAGTATATATATATATATATATATATATATATATATATATATATATAGATCATGTTACAAAGAGGTGGGTATATATCGGATCAATTCAAGATGTGTTGGTGTATGCATATGAACATGAATACATACATCAAGATATATATATATATATATATACATATACATATAAACATTGTGTACACATACACATATCCCTACACACACACACCAATGCAACCAAATACAAACACTCCAACGCCACATCCCTCATCTAACATACCCTGTCGTGCGGACTTTATCATCGTATGACAGTGAGATAAGTGAGGAGAGGGTATCTCGTGATCTGATTTCAATGTAACGTGCGAGATAGGCATCGTCTTTGATCTTCCCCATAAAGTGTGCTATTTTGTGTAACCGGTCAATAGTCTCTTCGTCCATGAGCAGCTTACCGAGTTCGTCTTCAATGTCGACGTTGAGTCCCTCGAAGACACCTACACACAGCACAGGCATGGTGTGTGAGGATAGGTGTGTGCGTGCAACAAGGTGTGTGCGTGTCACAAGGTGCGTGCGTGTTATAAGGTGTGTGTGTGCTATAAGGTGTGTGCGTGGTATAAGGTGTGCGCGTGCAAAAGGTGTGTGCGTGTTATAAAGTGTGTACGTGGTATAAGGTGTGTGCGTGTTACAAGGTGTGTGCGTGTTATAAGGGGTGTGTGTGTTATAAGGTGTGTGCGTGTTATAAGGTGTGCGCGTGCTAAAGGTGTGTACGTGTTATAAGGTGTGTGCGTGTTATAAGGTGTGTGCGA
>NW_014030535.1:0-997 GCF_001186125.1 Sphaeroforma arctica JP610
ATTTACTTTGATTTTTTCACGATACTTGGAATTTACCTACGCGTTTATTTATTCTAAGGCGTTAATATTGCCCTGAGAGACCGAATCTTACATTAGTACAGCAGCATCGGAATCACGTTGACGGATGTTAACTCTGTCTCCAACCTGATACTCTGCTATCTTTTTGGTGGCATTCCATCTATTTTTCCTTTTTAATAAGGCCACATTACGTGTCTCTCGCAAGCAAGGATATACAACGTTGTGTACGCGTTGTACCTCCTCTAACCATGATAACTCATGGTGATCAGGTTACGGTGCCATCGGCTCAGTAATTGAGCGTCTGGCTTCATCTCCTTCGTATATTGAAGGGACTTTTCATCACACATCAGCGTAAACACTATTCCGTATAAGTACTCGCGGAAGTGTGTTAAAGCTGCTACTATGGCTAGTAGCTCTTGCTTCACAGTTGGATATTTCAACTGTGATGCATTCATCGCTTGGCTAAAGAATTGTATATACCTAGGTTTATTATCTATAACCTGGTATAGTACACCTCCGAGTGCTAAGTCTGATGAGTTCGTTGCTATTTCAAAAGGCACGCTATCGACTGGTCCTTGTACAACATGGGCTTGTTGGACTGCGTGCTTGAGTGCTTTAAATGCGTCATCACACTCGTTAGTCCACAAGTCTCTTAGTTTGCCTTTATGACATCTTAACTATCCACAGGGTTTTAAGATAATCAGCCAAGTGTGGTACTCCATCTGAAAAAAAGTTTACAAACCCACACATGCTGTTCACATCTCTTCCTGTAGTTGGTGTTCGCCTGTCTAACAGGTGTTCCACCTTGCCGGGGTCGCTTTTAATACCTTCCCCAAATATACGATAGCCTAAGAGCTGTATTTCGCTCATGGCGAAGTGACATTTCTTCTCCCTAATATTGAAGTTTTGTTCGTTGAGTCTCTGAAGGACCCGCCTTAGTAATGCAGCATGTTCGCCCTTAGTTTTAGAAAAGATGGAA
>NW_014030534.1:0-997 GCF_001186125.1 Sphaeroforma arctica JP610
GCATTTTTTCCATACGAACTCAGTCTTCCCAGATATGCCGCGTGTTCTATGCTTGCAAATTAACATTATGCTTATCGTATCGTTTTCACATTAGGCTCTGTCTCCCCACCCTCTGTCTTTACTGGTCGAGTTCCCTGATTTCCAGCTGCACTTTTTCCGGTTCCCGTACGTTTCCATAACGACCGTTCGGGCCGTTGCCAAGCACGCCCGCGTGCCCCCTTTGCTGACCCACTTATACCCCTCTGCAAAAGGTGGGGTTGCTTTTAGTCTCCTACGCCTGTGAAACTACCGCGTGCACATCTGGGTATTTGTATGTGTGTCTAATTAAGGTGTACGTGTGTTTCTCAATGGAGTGGCGTGATGTGGGTGGTGACGGTTGCAGACGGGGTTTCAGGGTTTAGGGTTTACTATATCTTAAACCCTAAAGCGCAGGCAATGCCTGTTGTATGCGGCGATGTACACATTAACGTTCGTGGACTCTTTCGTATAAGTTCTAATGATGCATCGATTAAGTAAATGACCTTAGGCGAGCAACTATCATTGTATATACTGTCGTAGAACTCCGCTACACTTGGGTTGTAAGCATTTGAGGTATATAGCACACACTAACGATATTAGGGGCCCAAGCGAATGCGATACTAGAGACCTCTCATTTGAAACGTGTGTCATAGTAAGGAAACACTTCGATATACAAAATTATAGGTTCCCGCACATATAGCCTGATATTTCGAACTCGCCCATATTTGGAACACTGCTATATTAGGAAATGATGGCATTGAAATTGCGTGGGATGCGGATGAAGGGAGTCAGCCACCCAAATGCGCTGACCTGTCGGTGCTGCAGCGCGTTAACACTGAATATATTTATAGAATTGTCCTGATTGGAGGAAAAGGCGAGGGCAAGACATCACTGGCAAAGGCGGCTGGTAATTCAACCGGGAATGACACTGAGAACATAGGTGTGCAATCACTAAACGCATGCGTTAATGTATCTATGA
>NW_014030533.1:0-997 GCF_001186125.1 Sphaeroforma arctica JP610
AATAGCCGGGCCTCCAGATTAGACTGTTATAAACGTACTCTTAAGCAGTACGAAAATTATAAACGTACTCTTAATAGTACGAGGAACTTAAGTTTCCTAAATGGTTTTTAATGGGTTTATTAATTAATACCTTTTCCATTTTACATACCAGATATTTGGACAAGACCATTAAATGGCCCCAGTAAAATACCAAACATACGAGTTGGTCTAGTTATATTAACAGAACTATATTTACTTTCCAACTTTATTTATATCTGAATACTTCGGTAACGAGATGGCTCAATCGAATATAGGTTTCTAGGGACTATTAACGTTACCTAGTTGATACTCCGAACAGCCAACCAGATGTGCCAGTCTGATCAAGGCTAAGTCGGGAATTCTTGATAAGTGGCAAGTTATTGGTTAAGACAATAACTAAGGACATCAAGAGTATTTTTCTTCTTCTTCTAAAGATAGGATTTTATGAGTCTCTCAGATTCGCCCCAACGAAACATACCATAGTTTCTAATAGAGCAACAACGAAACATTAAATAAAATACCTACGGCGGAAACAGTACTGAGAGGATTATGTATAGGTAATGTCTCAGCCTCACAATCCCTCAGAGTATTGCTGTTTTCACGAGGCATACCTAACTTTACTAAAAGTCTCATTTCGTTTATTTACTTTGATATTTCCACAATACTTAGAATTTACCTATGCGTTTATTTACTCTCAGGCGTTAATATCGCCTTAATAGACCGAATCTTACATAAGCACATCCACACAATTCTACACACACACACATGTACACATACATACACGTATACATGCAAACACTCATGTACATACACGTACACGTATACATGCAAACACCCATGTACACACACGCAAACACACATGTACATATAACTATATATATATATATATATATATATATATACATATAATTGTATATTTATTTATTTATATGCTAATCATATGTATTTACCTTCCGTAGCTCACGTAGATATTCTAATT
>NW_014030530.1:0-996 GCF_001186125.1 Sphaeroforma arctica JP610
TATATATATAGTGTGTGTGTATATATATAGGTAATACCTTTATTTCTGTAACAAATTGATTGGCTACTTGCATACTCAATCTCTATATATCTTAACTGATTTTATATACACAAGTTTCGTTTTGTGTGACAAGTGGATAGTCTGCTTGCATAATCTTATTGTTACATATGTGGCCTAACCTTATATTCACCATTGGCCTGTTGAGTTAACCAGTTTGACTGCTAGGTGTACTCTATTGTTGTTCTATTACATAACCTTAAGTACACTATATCCTTTGTAGTACAAGGAGGTTGACTGTCTGCATACTCTCATCCTTCTATGTGTTGACGAGAAAATTTAACTGAATATACATGCCTATGTGCACAAGGCTCTACGACCAGAAGGACATGCTGGCCAGATCAGTGTTCTGCTTCAATATTGCTTCATTTTATAAAACATATATTCTTTTTATGTTCGCCTTTGTTATCATTCAATAACACATGTCTCATATTTCTTCTCAATTCTATAAAACGTATGTCCAATGTCTCGTTAAGTGCACCATACCTTTTTATATAATGTTTATTCTTTTTATTTTCTTCACTCGTGTCTCTCAATAAACCATGTCTCACATTTTCTGTCCATTCGACATAACGGAGGCGTACCCATGCTTTTTCTATAAACCATATTCAGTGCTGCTTTCTATATATATCACTCCCACTACATTTTAGGTCCCATTTTATTGATCGGTCTATAGATAGGACGTACGTCTTACCCCTCTCCGATTTAAATTTTCTATTTTTGCTCCGTTCTATATTCCTACAGCCCAACAACTGACCAAAACCATGACTATGCTGAACACGCTGATTGATCGCAACACCGATGCCACACGAGGTACAACCTTTGCCCCATGGGCTGAACTTCCGCAACCTCTGAGGGACGATTCTACTGCCACATCGGTGAGTTTATGCTCTACTATAATTCCTGTGCATGAAAAGATATATATGAGGGTATATACAT
>NW_014030529.1:0-996 GCF_001186125.1 Sphaeroforma arctica JP610
TATGTATGTATTTATCTACTTATCTATCTATCTATCTATCTATCTATCTATCTATGCATACGTGAATACATGCATGGCATGGTATGTATGAATGTATTTATCTACTTATCTATGTATATATGTATGTAAGTATGTATGTATTTATGTATCATAGTAGAGGTCAGTACACACATATGACACGCATAAGTGTATTCATTTACATGGATGTTGTGTCTCGAAAACATTCCTACACATGCATTCCTATATATATACATATTCAAGGGCATTATCGGCACATATTCCGACATAATAGATGTACATATTTTTCATCATATCTTCACACATACATATGCCATCCTCCAGATTCCTATGAGCACACAATCGACCTCCTCAACGGCGGAGAACAATGCGTCTGACCAAATTCCGGCGAATGGTATCTCGAATATACCAAATATCTCGAAAAGTGTCATTAAACCATCACGTGATCCGATTGGCTCCCCGTTAAAGAACCAGAACACTTCGCTCAGTTCGCCAGGGACATCAGCGCTCGATGCAGCGGTCAAGGACCAAATAGAAGCCGCACTGGCGATAGAAGGACGAGACTCCGCGACCATGACACGGGGAATGGACAGCGAAGCAAAGACAACGGTATGTCTCAGTATACATACGCAGTGTAGCACACAACCTATGGTTGTATACTTCGGTCTTGATATTCGCACCTACATGCGAGGAAACGTATGGGATGGCTTGGGCGCTTGGGTGTCTGTCCATGTTTGTGTTTATCCTTACACGATCATGGGTTTGCTCCAGTATGAAGTTGTCGACATCTGGTCACGATCTCCTCTTCACAATTATATATTTGCAGACGGATACTATACCTACCGTTTCCAAGGCGACCGAGCACGGAAGCGAGAGTATCAAGAGGGCATTCAGTAGATATCCCCCCAAAACCAAGCCATCGCTCAGAAATTCATTCAGCGAAGAACCAGAACTTGGTAGGCAATCACATGCACAATA
>NW_014030528.1:0-996 GCF_001186125.1 Sphaeroforma arctica JP610
CATACTAGAAATCAACAGGATGTGCATTGCATACACAAAACAGTAAACATCAATCCATATACGTACACGCCTTTCCCTGTCAATCTACTCACATCACTACGACAGCGAAACATACCTGGTTAGAAGCGAATAACATGCCTCCTATAGCAGCAACCATGATCAACAGATCCGCAACGGCTAGTAGTATCATGCCCCAACCTGTCTCATAGTAGGTGTTGAGTGTGATTCGACTCCCATCCATGGTGGGTACTTCTTGATTCTAATATCAGGCATCGGGAACCAAACAAGGTAACGGACCCAATGAATACGTATGTGTAAACGAGCGGTATAATACGCCTAGCAAAGTAGCATGCTAAGCCGGGTCGGATTAAAGTGGGGTGGGGTGTATAGTATACAGATACACAGTACATCTGAGGGACCCACCCTGTGCTGTAGCATGGGCCATGCCACATGCACGCGCAGAGAAGGAACACCCTATCGAGAAAAGCACAATAAATAAATGAAAAACAATCGTTCTAGATGTCTGTACATATGCATAGACAAAAAGATCCAGGCGCATACACATACCCCTTTCACACTAAAGTACATATTCAGGAACCGGGTTTCACAGTTTCAAAATCTATATTTTGCCTTTCTCGACGATTAGACTATCTTCCTTTCGGGACTACACAGCTGCAGAGGATTTCACAGCAGGAACGCGAGGTATCAAATTCTACCACGAACGCCTATAGTCGTATACCAACCCATGCACACACGTGTAAGATTATAAGCACATATGTCGGCCTATACATCAATTGGCATCTACAAATAAAACTTCGTTGTCATAGGATGGGTCAAACCAAGATTACACAACAGGAAGGACACCCTCAATATAAACACTCGGGGAACAAACTCACCTTCACACCTATACATAATCAACACTTATACGTATAGGTACATACTAAACTCGCATATATATATACATACACAAACACACACACACACACACACACACAC
>NW_014030527.1:0-996 GCF_001186125.1 Sphaeroforma arctica JP610
GTGTGTGTGTGTGTGTGTGTGTGTGCTATACATAAGCCAACTCGTATTCGTATATATGCAAGTACCATGAACAAACACATGCACCATGGTGACCTACCTTGTTGGCAGTAATCCAGCGACAGAGCACTCAGCAGTGACGTCTTTCCTGAACCAGTTGGGCCGGTCAGTACCGTCAACTCACCTCGTCTGTGGCCTGTTCATTAGCAATGGATACAGACATGTATTACAGCAACCGTAGGTAGACACAAGACACTTGTATATATATATATATATAAATATATATAAATTGATCCGTACCTTTAATAATTGTGTTGTAGCGTGGTAGAATAGTGCACATGGTACCGGCAGTGGCTTGTGGGTTGGTGAGGTTGCGGAAGATGTCGTCTCTCATCTGACTCATGGTGACGATCAGTTCATTTGTAATGGGCGTCACATTCTCAAACACGGAGAATACCTACGTTGAATCATGTGTCAAGTGCCAAGTGTCAAGTGTCAAGTGTTAAGTGTTACTACGCCTGCACACGATTATGGTCGCAGTGAAGGACATCACTCATGCACTTACCAGCGTATGTACTATAGGTTACACCACCCATTCAAGACCACCGCGTAACAGTATACGCACACACCAGTACACACCATATATTCAACTCACTACGTCATTCAACACGTACCATCTGTACGTCTGCTCACGAACACTCATAACTACACTCCCCTCTGTCTAATACCTTAAATCACCCATGCACACACCACATCGTCTTATCAATGATAGTACAACAACACCTACCATCTGTACACATGCTAACCAACCCTCATCACTACACTCCCCTCTGTCTAATACCTTAAGTCACCCATGCACACACACACACATCGTCTTATCAATGATAGAACAACAACACCTACTATCTGTACACATGCTAACCAGCACTCATCACTACACCCCCTCTGTGAAGTCACCCATGCACACACCACATCGCCTTATCAATGATAGTACAACAA
>NW_014030526.1:0-996 GCF_001186125.1 Sphaeroforma arctica JP610
ATGTATGTATATATGTATGTGAGTATATATATATATATATATATGTATATATATATATATATATATATGTATATATGTATATATATATATAAACCTCACAGTGTCCATGGTCCTAAACATGACATGCCCGTCACATGCCCTAAGCCCGAATTCGAGTGCAGCTTCAAGCCTCTTGTGCTCATTTAGGCGCGTAAACGTATAATTCATTTACACCTAGTTCTCAATGCTAGAAAAATAGCTTCTGAGCATAGTCTACCTGAATACAACGCACCCATCTCTCAGGTCTTGAATTGGAGGATAGCGGTGGAGATGTGCAAGTCGTTCCGATCTCTGCGAAACTTGGTACCAACATACAAGACCTGGAGGATGCGGTGGTTGCCCAAGCTGACCTCCTGGAACTGAAAGGTGCGCATTCTATTTATAGAAATACCTGTGCCTCTATTTATAGAAAAAAACTACTCGCGCTGAGTGTAGGTGCAGTTGGGGTTATACTTTGTAGCTGGTGTGTAGTGGCTTTAAGTATTGCGTGTTTGTAGGAAATGGCTCCAGCGTTACTGTCGACGCTTTCGTATTTTCTTGCCTTTGTGATTCTGACCATACACGCGTACACTATATATATATATATGCAGCGACGGTATTAATGGATATGTATTTACACACATACACAGCTGACTTTACCGGACCCGCTGAAGGTGTGATTATTGAGAGCCACATGGCGCGAGGCATTGGAGTGTCGGCTTCTGTTTTGATTACCCGTGGCAATTTGAAGAGGGGTGCCCATGTGCTAGCCGGTGACCACATAGGAAAGGTACTGATCCCGTCTATATATGTATAGTTATGCTCGGGTTGGTAGCTAGTCGTTTTTGTATTGCTTTGTATGGTTTTCCTGCGTGTGTATGTACGAATTTTTAAATATATATATATGTGTGTGTGTACATGTGCATGTGCATGTGCATGTGCATGTACATGTATATGTATATACACACACACATTATA
>NW_014030525.1:0-996 GCF_001186125.1 Sphaeroforma arctica JP610
ATACACATATACATCTAAACTAATATGTTCACTATGAAATTTCTCGAATGCTTGATATCTTCGTACTGTATTTTCTCACATAGAAGTGAAAGCACAAGTTGCGAACTGCCGCCAGGATAGTATGTGGCTCGTGGTCAGATCAAATATTTACCCAATCGCTTGAATGAGGAAAGCCCATAGGACATACACATAGAATCGAAGTCGCTCTAGATCTGAAAAATTACAAAGTAATATTATAGAGCCTTGAAAGGCTGCCCAACAATGCTAATATTGATACCTTCATGATGTAGTGCAGCAGCATCGCGATCTATTTTCGCCTCAGCCAAAGCCCGAGTCAAATTTTGCACCTACGGTTCTCACAGCAGTGAGTCGAACAGTTGATTTCAATCGTAGATTTTTACTGTATGCATTTAGCTTCGAAGTGGTCTAATTATACACAACAGCGTTTTTGAGCTTGTAATAAGTACACCGATTTGACAGCAGGTTTTATTTTATATCGATCTTCGCAAACAGCACTAGATTATTAACAGTCCAGAGTATAGATAAATGCATGGAATATACACCAGCAACCCCACATCAGAATTCGCTGACATGTTTTTGAATAGCTCAGTATCCGGTTGGAATTGATTTTTGCACACAATGTTCAACAGCAACAACTTTTGCGGAGGTTACAAAAGTGTCCTAGCTCAAGAGAAGTAATAAAAAACTAATGAACCTTGGACCAGTGCTTGAATACATCCAGTACATTTCCAACTCGAACAACATGCACTTGGCTTTCTTGCTCTATGTGCACTGTAACCGTTTAGTATTCACTACTTAGTTGGCTGTATTTACGCACATCCTAGAGTCTAAAATATGTAGCAAGCGTGTAAGCCCTATTGAGCTTTGCATGTTTTGAGCACAGACGTGTTCGAGGTTAGAAACTTTTTAAATCGCATATATACATAATTTATATATATATACACACACACACACACACACACACACACACACACA
>NW_014030524.1:0-995 GCF_001186125.1 Sphaeroforma arctica JP610
GCCAGGTGGATGGCAGATGGTGTTCGTGTACCGCAAAGTTAATGAACTGTCGCTGCGCAGAACTGGATGCTGCACGCGTTACTGGTTTCCAGAAGAAACACAATGTTTTTTTTCACGTGTCGGTCTTACTGTGTGCCCGTTAAGTTAGCATTGAACCAATCTAGACGCATAAGACCAAAGATTACAATGGAAGCCACGATCAGTTGGAGACGTGGCGACGCTGCCTTTGGATTGGATCATAGATTAAGTGAGAACCTTATTCACCTTAAGAGGTGTTTTTTAATAGCTCAAGGATTACGAGTCCAATGCATATAAAAGCAGGAACTCGAATCAAATAAATCACAACTATTCACTTAAAACTTAAAACACTTAAAGATACTTTAATATCTGAAAACAACAACTTATCAGGTACGTTTTACCTCTACTCTGAGAATGACAAGCTTTGATTTGAAACCAAAGGTTAAATTCCTGATTTTGGATAAGCCGGTCCAATGGGACCAATAGAAAGCTCAATTGGATATGATCCTGATGAAACAAGGTCGCCTACAACTGATCGAAGCCGCTACACCACCCGACGACTACTATGAAACTCAACGTGAAACGTTTACTCAAGAGGATCGTGGAGCCGCGTCTGAGCCAATTTATCATACGACCTCTCGACGGCTTCAACATGAGTTACTCCATATCATGAAGGAACCCTACGCGCTTTTCAAGGTATTGGAAACCAAATTCAAGATTAACCAGGGAGGAATCGGCCGTTTGAGAAAGGAGCTCTGGGCAAAAACGCGTAACGAAACTTTGGAGGCCTTTATTGGTGATATTAATTTGAAAAAAATGGAATTGGAGAAACGCGAGGCTCCACCGTCTGAGATTGACTTGAAGACCGTCTTGAAGGAAGGTCTCAATGAACGTTTTAAAGCAGCAAGAACTCATCTCAACACAGTTGATACTGACGTCATAAGTTACGAGGAGCTCTGCGAATATCTCCGAAAATT
>NW_014030523.1:0-995 GCF_001186125.1 Sphaeroforma arctica JP610
TGGTTGTTTTTGTTCTGTGTTAGTATAGTAGTATAGGCGTGTGTTTATATGGTTGTTTTGTTCTGTGTTAGTATAGTAGTATAGGCGTGTGTTTATATGGTTGTTGTTGTTTTGTGGTAGTATAGGCATGTGTTTATATGGTTTTTGTTGTTCTGTGGTAGTATGGGCGTGTGTTGATATGATTGTTGTTGTTCTGTGATAGTATATATACACTAGCTCCCACTCAAAGTGGTGCCGTCACATGGTATTCTACCCGGGCGTGGTGTTGTAGATTCAGTGTGAGTTCAATAGATAGTCTAGGTACCAACATTCTACTGTCAAATAGTGTGTTGTCATCCTACTGTGAGAGTAGTGTGGCTAGTGCCACTCGGCAGTTGTTTGGTTCTATTATCGGCCGGCCCTTCCCATCCCAATGGCCCGGCTCTAAAAACCTTAAAACCCTTAAAACCCTATACACGGTGCCTCAGGTGTTATTTGGTGGTGATCTGCTG
This sequence comes from Sphaeroforma arctica JP610, assembly GCF_001186125.1. Classification (NCBI taxonomy): domain Eukaryota; class Ichthyosporea; order Ichthyophonida; genus Sphaeroforma; species Sphaeroforma arctica. Next base: position 492 of record NW_014030523.1, read on the forward strand.
TTCCAAGGCTCAGTTGGCCGCACAGACCTCCCAGGAGCAAATCCTCAGCACATGCGTGAGTCACTAGCCAAGGTATGCGACATGTGTAGTATGTTAACAGGTCAAGGATGCTGAGAGGTTTTAAAAGGAAGTTTTGGGTTTCAAAAGGATGTTAATAGGTTTTAAAAGGATGTTGATAGGCTTTAAAATGATGTTAATAGGTTTTAAAAGGATGTTATAGGTTTTAAAAGGATGTTAATAGGTTTCAAAAGGATGTTAATAGGGGTTAAAAGGATGTTAATAGGTTTTAAAAGGATGTTATAGGTTTCAAAAGGATGTTAATAGGTTTCAAAAGGATGTTAATAGGTTTTAAAAGGATGTTATTGTATTTTAAAGGGATACTATCAGATCAAGTGTCTCTGATAGGATGTTGCTGCTTCGTAGTTGTGACATGTGTTGTGTGCTGTTGGTAAGGATGTTATTGCATTGTAAAGGGATGCTATCAGATCAAGTGTCTCTGATAGG
>NW_014030522.1:0-995 GCF_001186125.1 Sphaeroforma arctica JP610
AGCGTCAGACTTAGGACGAGTCGCAGGACGAAAACGGCAGGTTTAGCGGTCGCAGTAAAAGTCATAGTGGTCGCAAAACCCAGTCTTAGTCGTAGTGGTAGCAGTCTTAACAAATCTCTTTTTTATTGAATAACCATTGTTCAAATTCGAACTACTAATCCTACGCGTGTGTAGGTATTAAAGTAAAACCTAGTGCTGAATATAGCTGCAAGGTTTGGTTCTCAACTAAACGAATAGAAAAAGGGCTGTATCGACATACGAAAGAGGACACAAATCATACTTGTCCAATTGAAAGTTACCAACGAAACAGTAAAAGAGGTATCAAAAATATATCGTATTACTGGGATTTTTTTTGGATATATTTTGTGTTAGCACTGTTCATGCCAAATTGATGTAGTCGGACTTTGCCAACCTGACTCTAAAACTGTTTTATTTGCAGAGTACAACATGAAGATACTCAAAACCGGCGAAACTTTGAAAATGTTAGATAAGTATACTGTCCCACAATTTAAGGCAGTCAAGCATCCTGATTCTGCTTTACAAGCGCATGCAGGGTTGATACTCAAACCATCACAATTGAAAGAGCATGTGAGAACAGTATCAAACCGTACGTTGTTGGATCACATAAAACAGTTGCAGCTAATAGACTCTGTAAGAGATATACTTATGAAAGTCCCAGACACTACATTCGTAGTGTATAAAACTATATTTTCCTACGTAGAAAGCGATATCTCTATGTGCGACGGAATCTACTTATCCCTTGGTGACATGAAGCGAGTTTATAAGTATCTACCAAGATGGGGTGCGATTGATGCTGCACATATGAATACTGTTTCCGGCGGTGTACTTCAGGTTCTCACCACATACTATGCTAATGGTTATCTGGAGTTGTTAGCTCTTTCGACAGCGAGCAAAGAGAATGGGCCGTACTGAAACCGATTCAAAGAGCTCTCTGATAGTTATTTTCCAAATATGTCTGCGTACCTCGTAGATAA
>NW_014030520.1:0-995 GCF_001186125.1 Sphaeroforma arctica JP610
CCGCCGAAGGGGTTTTAGTTTAGTGTTTCGTTGTCGCTCTATTCTGGGGCGAATCCGAGAGACTCATAAAATCCTATCTTCAGAAAAAATAAATATAAATAAAAATGCTCTTGACGTCTTTAGTTATTGTCTTAACCAATAACTTGCCACTATCAAGAATTACCGACTTAGCCTTCATCAGACTAGCACATCTGGTTGGCTTATCGGAGGATCAACTAGGTAACGTTAATAGTCCCTAGAAACTTATATTCGGTTGAGCCATCTCGCTACCGAAGTATTCAGATATGAATAAAATTGGAAAGTAAATAAAGCTCTATTAATAGAACTAGACCAACTCTTTTTATGTTTGGTATTATACTAAGGCCTATCAATGGCCTCATCCAAATATCTGATATGTTAAATGGAAAAGGTTTAATTAATAGTACGTTTATAATTTGCGTACTGCTTAAGAGTACGTTTATACATAGAGTCTAATGTAGAGACCCTGCTTATTACACAGCCCCCACCCAGTTTTGAGACCCATGAGAAGCAAGTTGCTCACTCAAGCTGATTATGGGTCAAAAAAGCGAGAAAGGAAAAAGGGGTCGAAACATTAAGTAGCATAACATATAGTTAATGTTTCTCAGGCGGAGAAGTTAAGTGTTCTCGGTTACCCTGTGAGTTTTGGGCTTAGGTCCAGTAGGTCCGTGGTGGTCGACTGGACGTTTCTTACGCTGCAGTGTTTTAAGCACATATGAAGGGTGAGTATTAAGGCTCGGGATAAGTGCTGTTGGCAGATAAATTTTAACTTTCGTTCCTACAGACGATGGAAACATGCTATCTTTTTCAGCTTGTGACTTATGCAGGCGTTTACGCTATTTTCGATTAAAGGCTTTTAAATAGTCTTGGTTATCGAAAGCATCTGAAGTCAACTCAGCTATTGTACCGTCTATAAAGCGTGTACGATAGTATGTATAGCCTCCCTTATCTGTTCTCCGTATAATGTCTTTAAACTC
>NW_014030519.1:0-995 GCF_001186125.1 Sphaeroforma arctica JP610
ACACCACCACCACACACACACACACACACATACACACACACACACATACACACACACACACACACACACACACAAACACACAAGTGTGTACACGCAAACAACATACATCCGGCGATCTCTAGCTCGGTGATGCCCAGATCAACAATGGCCACAGCCTTTTTGAATTGGTAACGGCCTGTGACGGACTTCTTAGTGCACCACACCAACCGTTTAGCTAACAGCAGCACCAGACACTCCTTATACTTCTTAGCACTGACATGACAGGTATGTGGAATATGGCATGTAGGTAGAAAAAGGAATGGATAAGAGAATGCAACTCATGCTTGAATAACAGCAGCACCAGACACTCCTTATACTTCTTAGCACTGACATGACAGGTAGGTAGAATATGACATGTAGGTAGAATAAGGAATGGATGAGAGAATGCAACTCGTGCTTGAATAACAGCAGCACCAGACACTCCTTATACTTCTTAGCACTGACATGACAGGTAGGTAGAATATGACATGTAGGTAGAATAAGGAATGTACGAGAGATACGATAGCGTTCGCACTTCGGATACAGTTAAATAGCCTTCTATTGCACCACCATACACTGTTTATACATCGGCTGACTACGTAGCAATGCAAGGGTTTAGGGTTTTATAAAAAACTAAAAGCTGTGGACAGGGCAATGGGCAGATGAGAGATCCGCTCGTGTTCACTCTCATACACCGTACACGGATATACCTACACAACCTTATCATGTCCCGTTCAGGGTGGGGTTCTAAACCTTAAACCCTAAACATCTCAGAACCTCGTGAAATGTTGGATATAAGTCTCTGGAGATATAGTCCACTGCAACACGTATCACCACACTCTTCTTATGAAGTCATCATACCATACTACATAGTACTACATAGTATACTAGATGACCATATACATATCTATATATTCATATACATATACGTATACATATACATACACATAAACATATACCTATACATATGCATATAT
>NW_014030518.1:0-995 GCF_001186125.1 Sphaeroforma arctica JP610
TATTTATTATATATATAATAATATATATATATATATATATATATATATATATATATATATATATACATATATATGTATATATACATAGGTATATATATTTATACATCATATACATACATATATATATATATATATATATATATATAATTAACCAGAGATGTTCATTTATCTTACCCTGGCTCTCGCTTCAGCATCCCTGTAAACACGTGCTTCTTTGTCAACCATGTGCTTGAGTTCTGGCGACCACACCATCGTGTTGTCTTCGCACAAGCGTAATTGCAGACTATCGGCAACCCAGGCGGCACCCTGAGACTTGAGTGTCACTGCTTGTTTTTTACCAGCAATCTGAACGCATTATCCATTCGATGTGAAAAGGTAGAATATAGTATGGTTTAAGTATTTTTGATATGTGATGCAAGGATTAAACTACAGTATGATAACGTTGCCGTTTCATACTAAACGAGAACCACAACCAGTAGGGAGTAGTATCTATCTATTTACTTTAACTGATAAGTTAGATTGTGGGATGGGAGTGCATGGTATTTGTTAATCCCAAAAAACAAGGAACACCATCCGATACTTCTCAGTTGCCCCGGCGATGGCCACTTCGGTACAAATATAATAAAAAAGCGAATTACAATAACAACGCAATGCTTCGATCGCCAGTGCATACTTCGTTATGATTAGTACACATTAATAGGGACGCAAGATGAACACACACACAGGAATATGAACTCCCTACAGACATGAACAGATACGAGTAAGCGTATTTGACACTATCCCTAATATATAATATTCTGTATAGTTCAATTAATGCGTCGGTGCGTACAAAAGCGTATTTTGATATTTGAAGTCGCGTCATGCAGTAACGCATACACATACCTCCATGTATACGTCGACTATAATAAACACTCGTGTACTATATAGAATTGCGATATACTTCTGTATAAATGTCGATATATCTATACGAATACATACATACACACGAAAATATC
>NW_014030517.1:0-995 GCF_001186125.1 Sphaeroforma arctica JP610
AANAANACACACACACACACACACACACACATACAATACACTCATATATATATATATATATATATTCATAAAAGTATCAGACAGTATGGACACCTGAAGGGGATAAAAATACATTTGATGGCTGCCTATACACATACAGTCTATTGACAACTTATCCGGATTCCACATGGCCGTTGTGAAGAACTCAAGAAAGTGGTATATGCAGAGAAAGATGCCAAAGATCCCTCCATTGAAGTAACTGTACAGGTGAAAAGATTGTCACATTCAATACAAACTGTACAAGATAGTCACCTGCACTACTTGGTCAATCATTGATCAACCGATGTAGAACGGAAGAAAGTAGACTCAATACGCGAATATTTCATATATGAGCAACATCAAAAGTAGCAGAAGACGGAAACCTGGAATTCATATACAATACCCAAAGCTTATTTCGACCATGTATTACCCTCCGGGAACGAGGACGAAAACCAGACTGAAGGGAACACATGTCTGTCTTTTCCCGGGGGTCATAGACTGTGCATATTTAATCTCTCAATAGTAAAAAAATCTACAAACACACACCCACACCCACACATATATATACAAAATCTATATATATACATACATACATATACATACATATATATATATATACATATATATATATATATATATATAAATATATATATATACATATATATATATAAATATATTATTATATAGATATATATAAATATATATATATATTTATATATAGATATAAATAAATATAAATATCTACAATTACATCTACAAACATATACATACATACAAACTTGTATACATACATATTTATATATTACATATGTGTGTCTTTGTTTGTATATATATGAATGCATACAAACATACACACACACAGGCACACACACACACATATATATATATATACGTACATATCCATACACACACACACACATATATATATGTATATATACATAAATATACATATACACACACACACACACACACATATA
>NW_014030516.1:0-995 GCF_001186125.1 Sphaeroforma arctica JP610
TATGTATATAAGAGTTTATATAAGAGTGTGTATGTATGCGTGTATGCATGTGCTAGACATACATCCCTCAAATATATACACTATTTGTTGCTCGTCTCGTCTCAGTATGTTCATTGTGTTCCTGCAAACGCAAATAGTCGCCTGGTTGGCTAAATCGATGATATTTTGCTTTTTCGAGTTTTGTAAGTAATCTCCTGGTTGATACTTTACTGGGTTAGGTCTCGGCGTGCTGAGTGTTCTGTGAGTTCACTTCTAGGTTGCTTGCCTGCGTTTAGTGCGATGTGTGATTAGAATCATTGTGGTCTGTGTTGCTTGTCTGGGGTGTTGGTAGATATGGCTGTGGTGAGTTTTATTCATTTTCGGCTGGTCTTGCTAGCAGTTGGTCTCGTGAGATTAAGTACTGATATCCGATTGTGGTCGATTGTTTGTTGCCATGATTACCATTTATAATGTTGGGAGTATTAATACTCATACCTACCTCTGTTTCTAGATTCCCGCTTTGAGATAAACACCAATGTAGATCCCAAGCGGGCGGGCTCGTTCTACTATCCGTCGTTACATTCTTCTCCACCCAATTTCAGGTCACGCCATTCCCAAATTTTTCACGCCATTCCTAATTTTTCACACCGTTCCTTCATTTCTTCCCACTTCACTCCCATCTCCCCCCCCAGGTTTCCTACAATCGGGGATCTCGCGCGAGCTGTTTGAGATGTGGTGTCCCAATCCCAAAAACACTTGTCTCATCGCCGGTTATGCGGTGGAGGGCACCTTAGCCAAGCACGTGATGTCAGAGCCAACAGAGATCACCGCCATGAACGGTCACAAACTGCCTCTGCGCATGGAAGTGCGGTACATCTCCTTCGCCGCACACGCAGACTATTCACAGACACGGCAGTTCATAGACGAACTCAGGCCACCACACATTGTGCTGGTGCATGGGCAGGCTAATGAGATGATGCGTCTGCAGCAGGTGTGTATATATTATATATATTTAT
>NW_014030515.1:0-994 GCF_001186125.1 Sphaeroforma arctica JP610
ATATTGGATAGATATATAGATGTATATACGGACCAACATATTGGATGGGTAAATAATGTATATAGATATGTATATATGAAGTATGAATCAATCAGAAGCTTTTGCGTAGTGTTTGTACATGAGCCTGATTCTGAGGTGCTGTCGTCTTATATCCACTGTATCTGCCGCGGTATTGTTTGTATCTGTGCGCTGATTGGAGAGATATTGGTGCAGCTTTCCTTTTACACTTCATGTTAACCATTACAAACAATGCAAAGCCTTTCAATTGTTAACGATGGTCCTTGATTTATAGATTGGCTCCATAACGTTTATTCATCATTTTTCTATTTTATTTTGGACGTGGCTAAAATCGGCCTCAAGTCGATAATGAAATAACAAACATCTCGATTCATAACATCTATATTGCGAAGACAGGTAGATAGAAAAAACTTATAAATAGAAAACATCTACAAATAGTTAACATTAATAAACAGCAAACATCTATAAATAGCAAACATCTATAAATAGAAAGCATCTATAAATAGCAAACTCCTATAAATAGAAGAAACTTATAAATAACAAACATCTATAAATAGAAAACATCTGTAAATAGCAAACTACTATAAATAGTAAACATCTAAAAATAGCAAACATCTATAAATAGCGAATATCTATAAATGGCAAATATCTATAAATAGCAAGCATCTATAAATAAAAAGCATCTTTAAATAGAAAACATATATAAATAGCAAACAATTGAATAGCGATCCTCTCAATCCATTACATTGACATGGTGACGTCTCGGATACACAGGTTGGAGGAACAAGCTAGCGGAGATGGAGGCTGAACATGTGCGTAAGATGGCTGAGATGGAGAGTGGCCATACAGCGGTCATAGTCAACATCCAGAACGAACACGAAGAGCAACTGCGAAACACACGCGCCCAGGAGGTAACAACAAGCAAACGACCTCACAGATATGTTCATAAGACGCACAAGTAGATGCGTGTTCGCAT
>NW_014030513.1:0-994 GCF_001186125.1 Sphaeroforma arctica JP610
ATCCCTGTAGATCCAAGTTAATCTCTTCTTCCAACACCTTTCATAAAGGGTTCAATTGTGCTCTCGCTTTTTTTTAGGAATGCTGGCATATAGCAGGCGTAAAATACTCGAATGTCTACGAATTGTTAGCCTGACGGGACAACTTCGGCATACTTATATATCCGAAGTACTGCAAGGTATTGTATAATTTATTACATACTGTTGATTCAGTGATTCTATATACACTTTGGAATGTATGATGTATTTACTGTATACATACATATATAAAATATTGCATCTAAAAAGTTGTTGGAGGAAATCTTGTTGGATCGAAAAGCCTTGGTTACCATTGGCAGACCGCTGGCTCAATCTCACGCGATCAGCCAACAACAGTAAACACGGTGAAAAATAGTTAATCGCACTCGCCACCATAAGTAAACAGCTGGAGGGTTGGCATTAACATCAGGAAGCATCATCTTCTTACATAGATAAATAGACGTAGGTTGGCACAACAATATTCAAGACCTCGATAAATACATAGCAGCTGCGAAATGGAGGCACACCAGGCAAATAGGAGAGACGAGCTCCTGGCCAAAGGGCGTCTCAAGGTGTGGGGTAATATACATAGAAGTCGCAATGGTGAATACCACCCGTTAAATATGATCTATTATTGTCGCATAGCTTATATTGAATATGCAGTTCTACACTGATAATTGGGTGCGTGTGCACTAGATAGATACCCTGAGGTTCAGATCGCTGGTGTGTCCCGTAGCGTCGATTGTTTCGGTGAGAGCGTTTACCTCAGTATTTGCATATAGGCTATGTCCTCACAGCGAGTCGTAAATATGAATAAACGTATGTGTACGTGTACGTGTGTACACACTCACATATATATCTATACACACATATACATATATATGTGTGTGTGTGTATGTATGCGTATTTGCGTATATATGTGTTATATATATATATATATATAAATTGTACTATATAAATATATATATATGTATGTATG
>NW_014030512.1:0-994 GCF_001186125.1 Sphaeroforma arctica JP610
CAACATATAACCTACATCATATAACATACAACATACAACATACAACATACAACATACAACATACAACATACAACATACAACATACAACATACAACATACAACAACATGAAACCTACAACATGCATGCTAGAGATCAAACAACACGAGCCACGCCCCTTAGCCCAAACAATTAAGCCAAAAAATCCACCGTGCCACCGGTGTACATACTGAAAACAAACCATCACATACTATACATTAACATGTACGCTACAAACACCCTAGAACATCTCACTCCAGATACACGGTAGATTGGAGTCTTATAGAAACCGTCCTTAATACCGCCCCCACAGCACCTACCTGCGCGCAGTTCTATCTCCGCAAAGGCACAGTAGTAGCTGGCAGACTTTGTGCCGATGCGTTGGGCGTTCATGATCTTGAGAGTGCTACGCTCTTCGTACGCAGACTCAGTGCTGCATTATCGTACCAAAGATCAAGGTGGCCGTGGAATGAGTCATGTGCATAGGTGTGTATAGGGTATGTATGTCCAGGAGTGCGTGTCTGTGGTAATAATTACAAATTAACATATATAAACGGATATATACAAACTAATATAAACCAACAAATATATACGAAATTATGTATAAAAGCTTCTATACATATAAACTAACACACACAAACTAATACATATAAACTGATATATAAAAGCTATGTAATATTTACAAACTAATATATACAAATTAATATTAACAATCAAATATGTACAAACCAATATATACAAACTAATACACATAAAGCCATATATACAAAGTAATATAATATATACACACTAACATATACACAATAGTATATACAAATCAATATATGAAATCTATAATATACAATCTATTATATGCAAACTAATATCTGCAAATTTCCGCATGAACAAGGCGTTCACGAAGAAGAACAAGCTTACTGCGGAACTATTTCAGTAGCGTTACGTGGTTTCTCAATACAACAGTATACATATGCATATATA
>NW_014030511.1:0-993 GCF_001186125.1 Sphaeroforma arctica JP610
CTGTAATTGTATATTAGGCGATGTAATTGTATTTTAGGCGCTGTAATTCTATATTAGGCGCTGTAATTGTATGTTAGGCGATGTGATTCTATATTAGGCGCTGTAGTTCTATATTAGGCGCTGTAATTGTACATTAGACGCTGAAATTGTATATTAGGAGCTGTAATTGTATATTAGGCACAGTATTTCTAAATATTAGGTGCTTTAATTATATACTAGGTGCTGCAATTTTAAAATAGCCGCCGTAATTGTGTTTTAGGCGCTGTAATTTTACATTAGGCGTGGTATTTCTAAATAGTAGGCGCTGTAATTCCACTTCAGGCGCTGTAATTTTATATTAGCCGCCGTAATTGTATATTAGGTGCTGTAATTTTATAATAGGCGCTGTAATTGTATATTTGGCGCTGTAGTTGCATATTAAGCGCTGTGATTCTATATTAGACGCTGTAATTCTATATTTGGCGCTGTTGCTAGGTGCTGTAATTCTATATTTGGCGCTGTTGCTAGGCGCTGTAATTCTTTATTAGGCGCGGAATACTTGGCGCTGTAATTCTATATTAGCCGCCGTAATTCTATATTAGGCGCTGTAATTCTATATTAGGCGCTGTAATTCTATATTAAGCATTGTGATTCTATATTAGGCGCTGTAGTTCTATATCAGGCGCCGTAATTATATACTAGGCGCTGTAATTGTATATTTGGCGCTTTAATTGTATATTAGGCGCTGAAATTCTATATAAGGCGCTGTAATTGTATATTAGGAGCTGTAATTGTATATTAGGCGCTGTAATTGTACATTAGGCGCTGTAATTGCAAGTTAGGCGCTGTAAATGTATATTTGGCGCTCTAATTCTATATTAGGCGCTGTGATTTTATATTAGGCGCTGTAATTGTATATTAGGCGCTGTAATTGTATATTAGGCGCTGTAATTGTATATTAGGCGCTGTAATTCTATATTAGGCGCTGTAATTGTATGTTAGGCGATGTGATTC
>NW_014030510.1:0-993 GCF_001186125.1 Sphaeroforma arctica JP610
GCATTTTCTTTGTTTTTCTCGTATGTAACTACATTTCTGATTTGTATGAATATTATATATTGTCTTGACGTGAGTTCAGGATTGACAAAGGCAAATGAGAACAAAACCCCCGGGCTAAGTGCTGTTCCGTGTCGTGGCTGTAACAAATGTGTATGCGGACTCTGTATACCTGTGTAAAATACATAGCAACGTGCACACTCAAAGACAGCACGTGTGTACGTATGTATTTCTACATATCTACGGATGTATGCATGGTGGATGGTATGTTTCTTTGAACGCGATACGTGTTTATCTATTCAACTAGCTGTATGTATATATATACAGATCCTTAATGTACGTAGGTAGATAGAAATTCGAGTTTGTGTATGCACATCATCACCCAGTAGTCAATGTATACTTCAGTAGGCGTGGGATGGATCAAAAACTCTCCCTGAATTTGAGTATAGTAGTATATCATATACTGTATGGCATATCTGGTGCTGCTGCAATAGATGGCCGAGTTAATCTTCCCAAAATTTTGTTGTTGATTGTATTGACACTGGATGTTCAACCCGATTTTGGTTTGTCCCTGGCCCACATCTTGCATCTCACCATGAACTGTTTAATAGCCTGAATGTGTATGCTGACTTCACAATCATATAGTATTCATTGTGTCGTAGGCCTATTCCATACCAATTGCCATTTCAATATGTGACCTGATGTTGACCTGATCAATTTGGTCTCCCCTATACACTATGCACTGGCACCCGCAATCTCTCATTTGCGTATGTGGTACTCTGTCTTGTTGTTTTCAGTTTAATGGATATCTATTTGTGTGTGTATTGGTTCTATAATTTTTCTGTGCACAACTGTCTGGCTTTGAATTTTGCAATTATATTACAAGTAAGCACTCCGCTTTTTGTTGGTATGTGTCCATCTGAAACTATGGAATACGTATTCATGTGCATTTGCACGTTTCAGTGTATTGGTGTGAATAATTCAATTTTTATATAT
>NW_014030509.1:0-993 GCF_001186125.1 Sphaeroforma arctica JP610
ACATATATATACATATATATATATATGTATATATATATATATATATATATACATACATACATACATACGTACGTACATACATACATACATATATATATATATATATATATATACAAATATATACATATACAAATATAGATATACTTCCTACCAAGTAGACATCACGCCAGCCATATTTTGCATCTGACAATTTGTTTTTGCAGAACTTTTTCCAGAACTGGTCCGTGTAGTCAAGGATATGCTGGTAGAAAAATTTAACTTTTAGTACAATCAAAGTGACTATTAAACCAATTTCCACATTTTAGTCCAATAAAAGAGACTACAGTATCAACTCTTACACTCTTATCCAATCAAAATTCCTATAATACCAGTTGACGAAAGAACAGGTATCCGTACGTGGTAGCTCGGCCCACATCCAGTGCTTTTGTCATGTGCTGCGAGAGGGATTCAACTGTCAATCCATCGACAACATTTGGGCTCATTTGTACGAATGTATGTGGCAAGTATTGGTACATATATTAGTGCATCTGTTGATGTGCCATCCGGATAATCATAGACACAACCAATCAGTATTGACTATCTGTAGGTAGTGGCGTATGCGTGCACGGATACATTAACAAGGTGTGTGCGACACTTCAAATACACACATTTTTATTACGCATATCTAAAACTATATATATATATGTGTGTGTGTGTGTGCATGTGTGAGTATGTATGTATATGTATATGTATATGTATATTTTTACGCATACGTATGTATAACTTGATATTTATGATTCAGCTCCGTAGTACTCACCGGGTTGAAGTACTCCAAATCTTCCAGTTGTCTCTGCTTGCACGCCTTGAATACCGGATCCATGAGCTCTACAGGCACTTCGCCTATCTCTTCAATGCCTGCGTAGAATAAGAATACCGAACCAAGTGAGTATATGTGACACACTATCAGTAATGTATACGTTATACACACACACACACACACACACACTATATATA
>NW_014030508.1:0-993 GCF_001186125.1 Sphaeroforma arctica JP610
TATTATTATTATTATTATTATATATATATATATATATATATATATATATGTATGTATATATATATATGTATATGTGTGTGTGTGTGTAATATACATATATATATATATATATATATATACATACCCCTTTTTACAGATACTAACCTAGACTTGTCTGTGCGTCAGACCCGGATGATAGCAAACAGCGGCTGATGGATATCTTGCAACGCTTGAGTTCAACGTTCGATGAGACCAGTGGCAAACTATTGCGCACGCGCAGTGGCAGACACACCCCTGCGAGATCGTATGTGGTGTATGTGTGAGTACCCGTGTGTGGGTAGATGGTGCTTGGCCTTAGAATGTGTGATGTGTGTGTATAAGGGTAGTTCTGCCTGCGTACAGTAGCATATACTATGATAATCTCATGCACAGTAGATGGTATGTGATGTATGTATGGGTACCCATGTGTGGGCAGATGATGTTTGGCCTTAGAATGTGTAATGTGTGTGTATAAGGGTAGTTCTGCCTGCGTACAGTAGCATATACTATGATATTTTCATGCCCATGCGTGATTTATTACTGTCAGTGGCAGACTCGCGTTTGGGCTACCGGCATGTCGTGCACCAGAACAAAGCCCCAGTAAGACAGTGTTACCAGCATATCGTTTACCAGGGTACGCTCCAGTAAACTCGTCCTAAAATCTATTAACATCAGTGTTACCAGCATGTCGTTTACCAGGGCACGCTCCAGTAAACTCGTCCTAAAATCTATTAACAGTGTTACCAGCGTGTCGTTTACCAGGGCACGCTCCAGTAAACTCGTCCTAAAATATATTAACAACAGTATTGCCAGCATGTCGTTTATCAGGGCACGCTCCAGTAAACTTGTCCGAAAATCCATTAACAACAGTGCTACTAGCATGTCGTTTACCAGGGCATGCTCCAGTAAGCTCGTCCTAAAATATATTAACAGTGTTACCAGCATGTCGTTACCAAGTCACGCCTCCATGTAACT
>NW_014030507.1:0-993 GCF_001186125.1 Sphaeroforma arctica JP610
TGTTGTGTGTGTGTGTGTGTGTGTGTGTGTGTGTGTGTGTGTGTGTATATATATATATATCTCATTTGCATCTATGATGGGTATAGAAAGGTATATACACATAGATAATAGCGAATACAATAAAAGTAAATACTTGTACAGAAATAAGTTGTAGAGCGTAAACTTTGCAGCACACAATAACGCTTTCGATCGACGATTCTGTTCCTTATAAGATCTATAGACTGTACCTATATCGTCGCACTTGTGGTCGTGATGTTTTCTTCTGGTGCTTCTGGCCAGTTGCCGTCGTACAGCTACCAGTTTCCTTGACTGCTTCGGTTTTTGTGGTCAATGGGTTCAGATGACCCGAATGGCACTGTATTGAAACCTATTGAGCCATATACATCAGCTACAACCACTCGTATAATCAAACGTGTTCTCTTGACAGGTGTATAGTACGTGTATGAGTATGAGGATGTGTAGTTGTGTTCCATGTGTTATGCTCTACATGTTCTTCGGTCACTTCCTTCACCGTATGTCCGTTTCCGTACCGATCAACACTCAACAGCTAGTCAATGATGAGAGAGGTCTCCGTTGCACTTCTTGTGTTGTTAGGGTTTGAAATTTGAAGTAGGGTTGAGTACCAGAAGTAAGTAGGGTTTCAGTTTCAGGGCAATTGTGTAAGTAGGGTTTTAGTCCGCAGGTCAGGTACGTATCGCATACACAGGGATTCATATAATAAAGGCGAGGCACTATAATACATATACAGAACTCAGGATAAACGCTCGCAAACCCAAATCAATCTAATGACATGTTGTTAACCAATTTGTTAGAGTGCTGCGTGCAGCTATGCAAAGAAGCTGGCGATGAGATTAGAGCTGTTGAGAGGGGTCGCGAGACTAAAGACATCGGTAGGTGGTCTTGCCGATGCAATCCGTCGAATGCTATTCGCTATCAGGAAACATGTATCCATTCGTATAATATTTGTGATAAACATAGATGACTATATCTATC
>NW_014030506.1:0-992 GCF_001186125.1 Sphaeroforma arctica JP610
TAGTATATTGCTATATTATTATTTCTGACATTTAGCATGACATGTAATTGCAGTCTATGCTTTTTATTATCTTGCCTCCTTTTCGTCAAATTTATTGAGAATTATTTCCTAACTAGAACATCACTTTTCTTTCCAGGCCGTCTATCAAATATTGTATTTGAAGCAAATGTTGTCGTTCACGGGAATTGTACTTTCGATTCAAATCCTTATTTTCATTCCTAAATTTCGATTAATTTATAATTCAGCATGATGAGTAGAGACGGTGGTGGGCAGGATTCGCTGAAGCCGCTCGCTGTGACTTCAGGGAAGAGTCGACGCACAAATTCAGATTTGGGTTAGTTATAGCTTTGTTGTAGTTCATCTGAAAAAAATTAACGGTATATGCATAGTTTGGTCTACCATGTATGGTTATATTCGATCTATACACTGGTTGATTTGTTTTGGGATGCTCGCGAGTTGGAAATACCATAGCTGTATTCTCACGTAAGAGAAACAACCCGAGTACTGTGAAATGCGGTCAACGATTTGGTACAAGGTGGTATTGGGCTGACAAGACGTAGTGGGGACATCCGCATGGATAAGCAGTGCATACGGAACATACTGCGTGCTTTTCTACGTATTTGCATTCGAGCAACTGTAGCTACACTCGCACTTTTGTACATCTAGATATCTGGGAGGACGTAGTATGTAGTCCTGGTCGAGATAGCCATGCCGGACAGTCGCTCACAGAGCAATGCTTCTATGGATTGCTTATGACTGATGTGTCCCTGCCAATACGTAACTGGTTTATTGAATGTTTGTATCACATTGCCTACAGACTTATCGGCAGCAGAGGGAGGTACACATTCAAGGGGTCATTCACGAGGGGCAAGTATGACAAAGGGGTTACGAGGTATGTGCAGCAGGCGATACAGTACATATATATATATATATATATATATATATATATATATATATATATATATATATATATATATATATATATATATATA
>NW_014030505.1:0-992 GCF_001186125.1 Sphaeroforma arctica JP610
TATGTTATATAAGATCAATAAGCTTGCTGGAAGATACTGCTTAGGGCGTTTTTGGGCGTTTTTGCTAGCCTCTCTCACACAGAGGAACAAGGGATTTGTCAATGTTGTCTTGAAGTTATCTCACAACGTGCGAATACAGAATACTGAATAGTTTACGACCTCAGGGTAGTTTGCGACATCTGTACTTATTTATTATCTCTATTGTATCTATATACCTCCCAGGAGTTGAAGTTAGCAACAAGCATTGGCGTGGCAACTGGTCGCATATTCTGTGGTGTTTACGGACAGAAGGACAACCGCATGGAGTACTGCATTCTCGGAGCCACTGTCAATCTGAGTGCGCGCCTCATGGGCTTCTCTGCGAAGGTAGGTGTAATATAGGTATGATTAAGAAGGTACGTAGAATTTATAGCCGCAGTCAATATGAGTGCGTATTTTACGGGCTTCTCCGCCAAGGTGCGTGTAATATAGGTATGATCAAGAAAGTAGGTATAAGTATATAGCCACAGTCTATCTGAGTGCGTGTTTGATGGGCTTCCCCGCAAAGGTAGGTGTGATATAGATATGAATATGAAGGTAGGTATGATTATATAGCCACAGTCAATCTTAGTGCGTGTCTTATGGGCTTCTCTGCAGAGGTAGGTGTAATCCTATAGGTATGATTAAGTGGTAGGTAATAATTAGAATGGTACTTACAACTATATGGCAGGTACAATGTAGGTACAATTATATAGGTATAATTGAAATGTCTAGCACACACACACATAGTAATATCCATCATTGTATCCATCACATGTTCAGTTTATTGTTTATTGTTTATTGCACACACATACTAACACACATCCCTTCATCCATCACAGGACATCCTCTGTGATCAAGCCACTTATGACTCGGCTAAAGACGTCGTTGAGTTTGAAATCTGGCCTCCCATCCAACTCAAAGGTTATATATTTTAATATATATATATATATATATACATATATTTATACACA
>NW_014030504.1:0-992 GCF_001186125.1 Sphaeroforma arctica JP610
TATGTGTGCAAGTGCAGCAGATATATGAGTGTGTGTACCTGCTGTGTATCGCGGATTATTGTAGTGTATGTGTGCAAGTGCAGCAGATATATGAGTGTGTGTACCTGCTGTGTATCGCGGATGATTGTAGTGTATGTGTGCAAGTGCAGCAGATATATGAGTGTGTGTACCTGTTGTGTATCGCGGATGATTGTTGTGTATGTGTGCAAGTGGATGCTTGTTATCTATGTGTGCAAATGGTGCAGATATATGAGTGTGTGTACCTGCTGTGTATCGTGGATGTTTGTTGTCTACGTGTGCAAGTGAAGCAGATAAATGAGTGTGTACCTGCTGTGCATCGTGGATGTTTGTTGTCTATGTGTGTAAGTGGATGCTTGTTATCTATGTGTGCAAGTGGAGCAGATATATGAGTGTGTGTACCTGCTGTGTATAGTGTATGGTTGTTATGACCACAAACAAGTCTACGTGCGGGTAAGACTGTATGAGTGGGAAAATTCAGGACTTTGGTGTACCCGCACACCTCAGTTGCACACATTGGGCGCAAACTGTCCAAAATAAAGAAACAATAACCTGCGAACTTGAGTGACCAGCACTCTGCGAGGTTTATTCTATACTACATGTGCCGTAGTGCTTCGTTGAGGTTTATTCACTACCACATGTGCCGTAGTGCTTCGTTGAGGTTTATTCACTACCACATGTGCCGTAGTGCTTCGTTGAGGTTTATTCACTACCACATATGGCGTAGTACTTCGTTGAACTGGACACAGTACAAAATCATACACAGGTACTACGATACCAGCCAACCAGATACGCAACCAACGACCGCCAATGTCCGACCCATTTACTCGAACACATCTCCAGTGGCTCAGTACTGCGCCAAAGAGGGACAAAGCATCAGCCCATAAAAAAAACTAAAATAACTCGAGCCCTGATGTCCACACTGGTAATTGCACACACACAAACATCTCGACACAAACAACAATTCGCGACGA
>NW_014030503.1:0-992 GCF_001186125.1 Sphaeroforma arctica JP610
GATGAATTTGTGCATGTATCTTGATATTTATACTGTTTTTTATGTATATACTTATATATATATATATATATATATATGTATGTATTTGTGCATGTATCTAACTATTTATACTAGTTTTTCTTGTATATGCATTTACATATTTATAGATGTGTTGGTGCACGTATCTTAGTATCCATACTAAGTTTAGCCTGTATTCTCATATACATATGCATAGATGTATTTTTGCATGTATCTCAGTATTTGTACTAAGATTATATACATTTTATAGATATATTTGTGCATGTTTCGTAATATATATATACTAGTGGGCCAAATTATGTTCGTGCGCGAAATTCTACTGTTCCCAGCTACAAGTAGACAGCACTGTGTAGGATGTTGGATTATAAACCTCCTACTCACATAGCTATAGACACAAGTGAGGTGAATCGTATAACCGCAAACATACGTCTATATATTATTTGGTGCAGGTACTTACCACATACTAAGTATGTTTCATCCTGCCCGAGGCAAACGCTCGAGGGAGGGGGGGGGGAAGGGGGGTATATACAACAAGCTACGTGAACACTCCCCTGCGAGTATACTACCTATGCATCTAAAGATACACCCTAAAAAACCCCTAAACCCTAAAGATACAAACTAATACTGTGGTTTATGGTACCTACGGGGACATACCATTGCAGGGGCGATGGTGGCAGTCACGCAGACAGCCGCCATTTTGCACTTGATGTAGAAATGCACCCACCTGTTTCAGCCCAGAGAGTAAAAGAAAGGTTTTGTATAATCAGCGGTGTGTCGGTGCAGATGCAATACATAGGCATCAATCCGATGCGACCATCTCGCATACCATAGACATGAACTATAATATATAAGAGGCGTTTTAAATCATAGGCAGTGGATAGAAATATATATATACATGTATATATATGTATATATATATATATGTATATATATATGTATATATATATATATATATAGATAGATACATGTATATA
>NW_014030502.1:0-991 GCF_001186125.1 Sphaeroforma arctica JP610
TACATACATACATACATACATACATAAATACATACATACATACATACATACATACATACATACATACATACATACATACATACATACATACTTACTATGTAAGTATGTATGTATGCATTCATGCATGTATGTATGTATATATATGTACGTATGTACGAATGAATATATATATATATATATATATATAAAGGCCATTGAAGAGGTAGTACCACTTACCCCGGTGTAGTGACGTACTAATCGTGTGATGTCGGCCTTCTGCGTAGGTGAACACCGGCAGCACACCACAGAGGGTGCTTTGACCGCTGCGATGATAAACTCACTCTCAAAGTTTTCCATACAAAGCTGTTATGGGAATTTGTATGTATGTGAGAAGAGATGATTTCTGAGGACACTTAGCTGGACTAACGTTTTGTTATTTACGTAACTGAAAATGTTTAAGACTATACTTGACTATTTACGCCTGATTCCGACAGTACATCTCTTACCTTTAGTGAATCCCCGTCGATAACCAGAGCACAGTCGCGTTTCTTCTTGAACGCCGCTAGCTCAAATCTGGCCTCTCTCCTAGTATCAACTTCGATGGGCAAAACAAAATATTTGAATCGTGGATTAGTACTGAGTTTATGATACAGCACAGTTCCTGGTTTCAACTGCCATGAACAATCCAGTGACACAAGAGCCAGAATGACAATATAATGGTGAGACACACATTGCGGATGGCAGTGTAGGGTGTATGATAGTCAAGCTAGTAGCAGGAAGTACCCGACCGCATAGATGTTTCATATTCACAGCAACTAGGTTTTTCAATACATTGCTGCTGCATGGAAACCCAATCAATAATAGAACAGAGGAGCTCATTTCACCGAGGCATAAGCTCTGCTGCTCATCATCTCTGAACCATCATGCCGGCTATGAGCATGCATTCGTATCGCTTGCTCTTATCGTATAGCTATACCTATCTATTTATCTTTGTATATATAAGTTATATATA
>NW_014030501.1:0-991 GCF_001186125.1 Sphaeroforma arctica JP610
ATTCGGAGCTGATTGAAGTGGGTAAGGGGTATATAAATTCGTATGTTTGGTACTTCATACATCGATGTATGCGTATGGCTATCGTTTCATAACCGAACTGCTCAATGAAATACGGTTTGTTGTCGAGAATGTTGACTCCCACGCATTGTCTGTACACATTTGAGCTAAGCCAGTAAGGAGTATATGCCTTGGTATCTGTAAGTCCACACGCTTCTATATTTTATATATCCTTGTATGTAAACGCCTCCTAAGTTTATGAGTGACGTATATGGACCACTTCTCGACAACTTTTATTTCGATGTCGAGATGATTACCACAGCACCCATCACCTGTACAGAGCTGATCGCAGCCGGTTAAAAATAGTAAGCAATTGACATACATAAATATTTGCACTTATAATTGTACGCAATTACTGCCTATAGTACCGTCCCTTTTATTGCACAATACCCGGCGTTCTTCAATTCCTGACTTGGGTACCAGAGTATATTGAGTTGCAAGATCCCCTGTAGACTCTCTACCTAGGTTTTTGTGGTTGTATAGTCACGTGTACACGCATAGCAACAAGCATTCCGGATGGACAGTCGGTAAATAAGACTACCAGCAGTCAAGACCAGATCAATCGGAGACACGTATTTAATAAAACTTTTGTTTTATATATATGTGCTTTATATGTATGTCTACCTCCCGATGACAGCCCAGAGTATGGTTATGATGATATAGGCTAATCAGCTAAGCTCCTCAACCATTCTTCTACTACTTCAGTCTCCATCACACAGCTTATATGGCCTAACCCTCGATTTATTTGGCCTCGTTGTAGGGCTTTCCCAAATGACGGCCACGTATAGTGCCAATATTGATGGCGATAGAGTGCCCGCAGTAGCACGTCCAGTATAGCTCAAAGCACCAAGTGCAAGATATATACGCTGGGGTGGCTGTAATGGTAAGCGTATCTTTTATCACATTCGTGTGCTCTACTGTCTGTACCCTGTGT
>NW_014030500.1:0-991 GCF_001186125.1 Sphaeroforma arctica JP610
TTAGCCATTTCTCAACTTGTTCTTTTACCACAGTCTCGTGTCTCCAGGATACATAGTTCATTGAGGGACACTTTAGCTGTGTAAAGTCCACCTTGGTTAAGTCAAGGCTGACATACCCGTCGTTAAACCGGAATTTTGCCCAATATGTGATCCTTATCTTCTTATTAACTAGAATCAGATCTATGATTTTGTTTGCAAAGTCAGGTATTAATGCCTTGGATTCAGAAATATATCGTCTGACTGATCTTTCAATGGATCTATGTTATTTGGTAGACCAGTTACGGTTATACCTAGAGTGAGTAAATCGCTCATCCCGACCATAATGTCGTACTTCTGTGACATCTTAACTATCACAGCTTGGGTAGTGATACTCCTATCATCGGCCAGGGAGATTTTAACATCGGTGGCCATGGTATCCCACTTAAAAGTTTTATCATCAGCTAAAATGAGGTGAGTTGTTTGTGTTCTCCTTTCGATATCTTTCATTAATGCAAAGCGATCGGATATACGTGAAATTTCTGAACCAGGATCAATCAATGCAAGAATTTTATTTACATTGCAGTATACAGGGATTTTTACACGCTCATCTAAAGAGTCGCTGTATTGTCTGTGTAACGATTGTACCTGGTAGTACTTTCACTCCAACTTAATGTCGGGCTTTTTGTCACAAGACTTAGTGCAATAGCCATTGGTCTTCTCACACTTGTCGCACTTAATAAGAAAGTGTGTACAGGTGGATACATGCATGCCATTCCAATAACCGTTAGGGATCAATTGGTACATGTCATACCCACACTGTGCGTCGGCACATTTCTTAATCTTCTTAAATGGAGGTTCCTTGTCCTTCGCCTCCGCGCGTGCCCGTTTATTGGGTCGCGCGGATAGAGTGGAGTCGCGAACACGTGTATGTTGGGGTCTCTCGTTTGAGGTCTGCCTGGATACATATCCGTGATCGGTGTGCTCCCGCGGCTTCTTAACAGCCACTTTTTCC
>NW_014030499.1:0-991 GCF_001186125.1 Sphaeroforma arctica JP610
CACCAAATGCTCACTAACCTCTGTGCAAAAACAACCAACCTTGAATCCGAACTCCGGGACCTTAAATCCCAAACCCGTGCACCTATAGATGAAGACACACCCGACACTTTCCGATTTGGCTCCACAAGCCCGCCTGTTCCGCCTGCAAAAAGACCGCGGTCACAGGCGCCCAATAGCAGCAGTGAGCCTCCCAGCTACCGCTCAAAAGTGGTCAAACCTGCAAAACCGAGCCCTAAAAAACGCCCGACCCCACCAGCTTCTCAGTCCCAATCGCAGCCGCCAGTACCCGAACACCTTTTGACGAAAGTGGTGGGCCGCCCGATGCCGGACAAAACTCTTCATGAAATGGATGACATAACTTCGGTATGGCTCTTCTTCAGAGCAATTTTCCCTAACGGCAAGCCCCCAGCCCAATCAGTATTTGTAAAATACTGGCATGCCCAACCAGCCCTCAATCGCCACCACTTTCTCTGGTATCTTCCGTTTAAATCGGTATCTCAACCAAATCGCCGCGGAAGCTCCACCAGTTTCATTCGCCTTTGTGTTCCTAGCGACTCTGTCGCCCAGGTGAAACGACATGCAGCCCTTACGTGGAAATGGCAGCTTGATGAAAACATCGACCCCCGCTCCCAACAACATCCCGACGCTACGAAAGCAGCTTTAAATCACTATCTCCGCACCAAGCGGGAGGCCCGCTGCACTAATGAACGAGTGCCAAAAATTCTTGCCCGCAGCATGGATGCACTACTGAGCCCACTTGTCAACTCCACTAACGCAGACATCCTTCAATCTACCGCGGACCGTCTCCAGAAGGCTTACCAAGCAAAGCACGATAAAAACCTCTTCTCACTTAACCCGCTAATCCCGGTAAACGCTAAAGAATCAGCGCGTGCGGAACCCGGACGACTTCATATACCAACGGTCTCCCCGACACAATCATCCGACACGATGGATAGCAATACGCAGCCTCAGCTTTCCACGATGGACTCTT
>NW_014030498.1:0-990 GCF_001186125.1 Sphaeroforma arctica JP610
ACCCATTACGATCAGTGATTCGAGCTGAATACCACAACGTTACAATCCTACAATTCTATGGATAGATCCCGTATGTGCCTATAGATCATATCTTTGTCTACCATACTTCAGGCGTATGTCATCCCTACCTGTTGTATTTGTCTTTTATCGCGGTACTAACTTGTGGGTATTCCAACAACACCAGCACCGCTTTGAAGTTTCCTGCACTCATGGCACGGTGTAGCACTGTTTGACCTTCCTATGAGAGAATTGGTTTTAGTATATGCACTTGTTAGTGCTTGGCACAAAAACTTTGGGCCAGGATATTGACCCATGACATTGGCCGTCTGACACACGTAAAAGCTTGCAGATAGAGCTCTGCCTACAATTGCAAATGCTATCGATTTCATCCCTAACTGTTTTGGGAAGCTCGCTTGATCGTGTCAGTGAGTTTTGAGAGCTAGGACCGAATGACAATGTGTGAAGGGTCACAATTGAGATCAGAAACAGCAGTGGCCTTGCCACCAATCGTCCTCCCATCTGGTTATCAAGTAACCCCGAGTCCTGGTTATTGCATCAGGTGTCGTTATCGATACTGTTGCATCACTTCTGCACGAACCATCGGCGAACTCAAATTCATCTCAACACTTACCTCATCTTGTAGATTTGGGTCATATCCGCCCTCGATCATCGTACTAATAAGACTCTCGGCATCACGACCATAAACAGTGGACTCAATATTATCCGTTGCAGTCAACTTCTCCATGGGTGTATCCCTTTGATCCATACGGATCTTATGCCAGCTGTATTCGTTCGTAGTAATGAAGTTTTGCGATATCACTAACATCAACGCAGATGCTCCGTCGATATAACGTTGCTGCAGGAAAGTGCTGGCCCCTTTCGACATAGCCTTGAAAAGCGTTTCCACTGGACTAGTCTGGCAACAAAAAGAGGATAATTTTTAGTTTCATACATATGATATTACACTATGCTTCCCATAATATAATGTTG
>NW_014030496.1:0-990 GCF_001186125.1 Sphaeroforma arctica JP610
TTTGATCTGAAGGAGGTAGGGCTACTGCGAGTGCCTAGATTAGTTGCGCTAGTACCATCTATGTTATTAGGTAGGGCTACTGCGAGTGCCTAGATTAGTTGCGCTAGTACCATCTATGTTATTCACTTCGTAAGTATCACTCTTCTCATCATGGTAGGAAATAACAAAAGGTCCAATTGTCTTAGAAGAGAGTTCGGTAACGTTGGCATTGCGATTTCTAATATTAACACAATCGCCAACTTTGAACTGAACAATGTTCTTAGTGTTATTCCATCGGTCATACGCTTTTTTGTGCTCGAGTAAATAGGGGTAAACAACGTTCTGCATATGCTCGATCTTTTGTAACCACGGAGTAACGTGTTTCTCGGGCGCAGTTTTATCAAACGTTGGTTGTAATTCACTATCGCGGCCAAAGAAATAGTGAAACGGGAGTGTTCCAGTTTGAGGATTCATGCAGTTATTCATTTGAGTCTGAACCCATTTCAAATGATAAGGCCACATATCCTCAACGTCATCTAGTGCGGTACGCAATAGCTTCTTTAGTTCTCTATGACGTATCTCATTTGCACCCTGCGTTTGAGGTTTGTAAGGAACACTACGCGTATGGGACATGCCTGATACGAGTATAAGTGCCTTCATTACGTCGGTACAAAACTCACTACCGTTATCAGAACATAGTACTCGGGGGAAACCGAAGTCATTAAAGACGTGATAGTATAACTCTGCCACTGTTTGCGGGCGTTTGTTCGGTATTGCATAAAGCAAGTTATAGCCCGAAGCCACACATAAGAAATGACAGATATATATATTGCCAGTATGCTTGGATCGCGGGAGTTTATCCAAATCGACTACGACTCGGTGCTTCGGTTGGTCTTCTGTCACACTTTTTAGGGGTGCCCAACCGTAGCGTTTGATCTGGTTCTTTTCACAATCAGTACAGCGTCGGTATACTTCACGTATGGTTTCTTTCAGCGCTGGGTGATCAAGCGC
>NW_014030494.1:0-989 GCF_001186125.1 Sphaeroforma arctica JP610
TATAGTAAATATACTATTTCGCTAACATTAACATACTTCTGCGTGAGTGTAGTGATGTCCTGCTGTGCCGTTGCCTTTTGTGTCTCCAATTGACTCACAAGTTTAGTGAGTGCGTTGATCTTCTCCCGATTTTCGGCCAAACTGCCCTCCAACTGTTCACTGACAGCCCCCGCTTCAGCACGTTTGGTACTCTGGAATGCAGCAAATTCGGCTATGGTACTCACCAATTCCGATTCAAGACCCTATTATTTTGGATGGATTGTATACATTATTTTGTTATTTTGGCATAACTGTGTTCACCAAATCCGACTCAAAGCCCTATTATTTTGGATGGGTTGTATACATTATATTGATATTTTGGCATAACTGTGTTCACCAAGTCAGACGCAAGACACCCTATTGTTTTGGAGTGATTGTATTCCTTATAGTGCTATTTCAGCATCAATGTGTTTCATATCTCCATGGCAGCACGTGCATGCCAACAGATGTATGCGTATGTATATGTGTCTTTCCCTTTAAACGTTAGATATGTCTTTCCTTTTATACGTTAGATGTGTTTTTCCCTTTAAACGTTAGATGTGTCTTTCCCTTTAAACGTTAGAGCTGTGTATATACACAGTATCCCACTCCGTCAGCATTCACTCACAGTCACTTCTTGGGCTAAACGCTCTCATCAAATATCCCATTCACTCACCTTGCAAAGCTTCTCGGCGCCTGTTTACCCTAAACCCTAAACTACAAAAACCCTAGACCATAATTCCAAACCCTGAACCATCAATAGCGTCACTCACTAACCTTTCGCAGTTCCTCTGCAATAATCATTTCTCGTTGGGCCTCACCCAATTGCGTTCGGAGACTCTCAATGGTCACATTGAGCTCAGCCTCAGCGACCTTGGCCCTGTGGTGGAAGGGTAAGGAAAGTTAGCGACTGTCGGGTTCAATGCATAATCTTCAATAGGCATATGCATACGCATACGCATACGCAGAAT
>NW_014030493.1:0-989 GCF_001186125.1 Sphaeroforma arctica JP610
ATATATATGCTCGTACTCGTTCACAAATATTATGGATTGCATACAGCTCACCTCATCCCATAGAAAGCCTCTTGGGAACAGACTGCGTGATGGTACGGCTGTGAGGAGTGACTGTTTGTTGCCCCACACAGTTTTGCCTTCGGTGCCATGGCCTTCGATCTCTGACTGCGTTTGGAGTTTACGTAAAAGTGAGTTAACGTAAAAGTGAGTTTATGTTAAAGTCAGCATTGGTCGGTACATCACATGGTCCACAGCTACCACCACAGTCTATAAACAGAATATAGAACATTGTCATGCGATTGGTGGATATACCCAACTCTTCTACCATGGATCTCTATGAATGTGCAAGAATATATATATATATATATATATATAGACTGCTCGTGCTACCTACAAGTTGAGTGGGTCGACTGGACCTCTGGAAGCGTGCGCTCTATCGGGCCCCAACCTCAGCGTATGCAGAACTTCATGATACACTTTAGGGTTTAGGGTTTAACCACGTGCTAATCATTTAGTACCACTAAGTAGTACACTCCCTTGCTAATTTCCTTGGAAGTGGCAGCCATATCTCAGGCTCACTCTCCGGAACACACACAGTCACAAAGCAGATGGTTTGTAGGGCTATGCAGTGACTGGGGCATTGTTACATGACACTTCAGACCCACAGGAGAAGAATTATAGGGACGTAGGTTTTTTAGGGTTTTAGAGTTTATACCATGTGGTGTATGTACGTCTGTGCATGATTGCAAAGGTATATGTATACGCTTTCTCCGTATAGAGAGCGAGTCCTGCCCTCACTGGACTATTGCTGATAGCATATGCACATGGCGTATATGGTACTCTTGTTCAAACGCACAGAGTGACCGAACAAGTTGTGGCTGTGTCTCCAGGAAACTGCCAACAACGTCAATTATGACAGTAGATATCGTACGAGTACAAGTGAGCTGATGGTACATTTGTATAGGTTATTTGTCCACACACACACACAC
>NW_014030492.1:0-989 GCF_001186125.1 Sphaeroforma arctica JP610
ACACACACACACACACACACACACACACACTACACACACACACACACACACACACACGACACACACACACACACACACACACACACACACACACACACATATATATATATAAATAAAAAACAAACTCTGTAAACTGCAGAATGTAAGACTAGCATACATGTACATTGTGAGTGAGACTTAAAACGTATATTTCACATTTACACTTGCAATTGATGTAAATTTAATCACACTTGTGCTACTCTTGAGACGTTAATATAGTTACATGTACTTCATCTCAGGCGAAAGTAGGTACTGCCGTATCCGGCGTTGCGGCCTATTCGTAAATAGCTGTGATATTGAGTTGCTTGCGTTTGTAATCGTACTCCACCACACCATCACGGCAAACCTAATTACGGGTATTTATCGATATATGAGTGCGTTCACATGCATTCGTGTGCATATTTTTCGTGCTTTTCTAAATGAAAGTACTTGTGGTGCGTTGTTCGTGTGGTGACCCGAGTAGTTAATTGTGAGGAAACCATGGTGATACATCTATATATATTTGGGAAGATAGTTTTGGCCATAATTACATATATAAACATATTTGTATATAACATAGATACATACACCTGTATACATAATTTTAAACACTGCACAAAAGTTTGAACTCAGAAAATAAACATTTTTGATCTTTCGTGCATGATTCCGATGAAGCCTGTTCATATGTATTGTACCGTTTGCTAGTTGTGCAGTTTTGCTTATCTCCATCATTTGGTACACCTTCTATACCTCCTCAGAACAAGCACCCCGCAAGAAGATTGCCGAGGCAATTGATTTGGATGTGCTGCTATCCACCATGACGGCACTCGAGGAAGATGTTGAGACACGTGGTATATGTCTGAAGTGGATTAGTACTGAACTGAAGCAGGCGGCGGACATCCGCACTATCAACGCCAAGCGAGAAGAGAGTGTCAGGGACCACGAGCTGCTGATGATGGACGATGACCAGG
>NW_014030491.1:0-989 GCF_001186125.1 Sphaeroforma arctica JP610
TATATATATTGTGTGCGTGCATGAGTGTGTCTGTATATATAATCACATGCGTATATGCGTCTCTAGCAGTGTTGAGAAGAAATAGCTCGCTCTAGAAGTTATGGCAGGTCGAGGATTAAAGCAGACATGACATTTGTCACCTAAGTGCCTTAGGGTTTAGGGTGTAGGGTTTGGGGTTATTCGCCTATGAGTGCCTATACAGACAGGGGCATATACGCATGTGTGTTTAGTACAAATGTGTGTTGAGACAGATATGCAAACATTCCAAGTGACAGTTGAAACACACACATACACACAGACTAACTCAAGCACAGGACAACACACACACGCTCCACAAGACCCGCCCACACATGTCCACATAGTACAACGTACATACATGCGAACATGCACCAGTGTTTGTATACAGCACTGAATACACCGTACACGCATGCAATCATACACCCATGTACAAACACAGCACTGGCTGCTAGGTACATGCATGCGGACATAGAGCTAACATAGATATACACGCATACATGCGCCGTGGCAACGACTGACGCCAAGTATGTGCACAAAGCATCTGATTGTATGTCCCGTGAATAGGCTATTAACATGAAGACACATTCATACGCGAATAGTCATCTGATCACAAATTCACATACACATCATTCCTATACTAGGCGACTGAAAGGCACATACAAACACACACCTTCACGCACAGGTACACTCACATAGGCACAAACAAACACACACCTTCACGCACAGGTACACGCACATAGGCACAAACAAACACAGCTCGCCTGTACGGACACACACACTACGCACAAACACAAGCAAACACACACATACACGCAAACACATACACAGACACACACATTCACTCACTCACACATGTATATACACATCCATACCTACACAAACACGCACACACACATATATATATATATATATATATTATATAATTATTATATATATATATATTTCTATTTTAAATATATAAATATATTATT
>NW_014030490.1:0-989 GCF_001186125.1 Sphaeroforma arctica JP610
GTGTGTGTGTGTGTGTGTGTGTGTGTGTGTGTGTGTGTGTGTATGTATATGTGTATATGTCACCTGTTACATGCCACATGTATATCAAATGCTAATTTCAATAGCCTGGAGTCAGATGTCATAAGCTAGATTTTTAAGATTGTATTCTACGTCAATAACAGGAGTCATGCTTTTTCGTATTCGGTAATTCAAATCATAACATGAAACTTCAAAGTAGTCATTCCAAAAAAGGATCTCTAGTGAGAAGATCCGAAAGTTCACAAGCAAGCACGTTGGAACACTCATTAGTCATATCACATTTCGCGTAGGGCTGAGCGTAGTAACTCGCATACCGGAATGTTCGTTACCCTGCAATAGCATATCCTTATCATCGTCGTCATCGATGTCTGTGAGTGATCGTATGCACGTACGCAATACACAGTCCAGTATCTGAGATCAAAGGAAGATAAGTAGTAAGACGGCCAAAACCCATCTCTAGGTATAGTCACTGATACTGATGATCCAATAGTGTAATAACAAGTACCTAATACACGAAGGTGCAAAAAAAGTACCGAACATTGTATGTGATATTTGACAACTGATAGTGAGATGAACAATTCAATACGCTTGTCTGACCAAGACTGTCAATGGAAGTCACAGAGCAAACCTATACCAGAGGTGCCCAAACCAGTCTCGAGATACGGCAGGGATACTCGCATGCGTTAATGTATACGTAGTAAACTATGTGCGGTGTAGGTTAAGTATCTCGAACCACCTGTTGTTTCTATTGCATGTTGCAAAACTCATACAATAACCATTCAGTTTGTCCGACGACACATGTATCAGATGAGCAACCCTCACCCCGCACCCAAGTACGTCCTATCACTCGGTTTATGTACTCATAATCTGACAAACACGGAAAAGCCTAGCAACACGGCATACAAACATAACATACCGTATGCATATATAAACTATATATATATATATGTGTGTGTGTGTGTGTGTGTGGG
>NW_014030489.1:0-989 GCF_001186125.1 Sphaeroforma arctica JP610
TCTATATATCTATGTATATTTATCTCCAAGTAGTATACTCATAAAGCGTGATTCTCTGTCGTGCATATGTATGCACCAATACTCTCAGAGGATATCTTGCTATATTCAAATAGTGTTCTAGTACAGGCCGGTCAGTATTCTTACGCCCAACCGTGAGACTCCTCTGTGGCCGTTTGTGTGTTCAAGTACATCTAGGTAGTGCTCATTTGTAATCCTGCAAAGTTGTACATGGTGGTTTAGGGTTTAGGTATCCTTACCTGTGTCGTCGCTGTGGCTTTATACAATGCCTGATTATTGTGAGTATGCTGATTGTGGGTATAGTTATTGTGTGTAAGGTTTAGGGATTGGGTTTAGGGTTTCTACACCCCGGGAGAGCCGCACTCCAGTTGCCTACACCGATATCTGATGAACAGATCGACTGCAACGTCCGCATACATACATCCGCATACGCTTACTACCAACCGTGACCCGTAGTTCATTACTGTCATTTGTGCTGAATACGTAAAACGTTCATTATTAAATATTTTTGCCTTCACATTACAATACAGGCAACTTCCCATATCCATCCAGCTATCTGGCTGAGGGTAAAGCGGATCTGCCAACGTTTCCCGTGCGCGTTGCCTGCTCTCATCTTTGTGTAAGCACATACTATCATTTGATCACTACTTGAGTGCGGTTGTTCAATGTTGAGTGTGTTTGTTCGGTATTTGGGAGTGTTTGTTTAATTTTAATGTGTTTGTTTAATGTTTGAGTGTGTTTGTTTAATGTTTGAGTGTGTTTTTTATGGCTTGAGTGTGTTAGTTCAATGGTTGATTGTGTTTGATAAGACAAGTTGAGTATACTTTAATATATATATATTTATATATGTGTGTGTGTATATATGTATACGTGTATCCAAATATAAATTTATAGTACATATATATATATGTACATATACATGGTGTATATTTGTGATGCATAGATGTATATATGCATGCATGCATGTATGC
>NW_014030488.1:0-989 GCF_001186125.1 Sphaeroforma arctica JP610
AATATATGTATATATATATGTGTGTGTGTGTGTTTATGAAATGTATATATATATGTGTGTGTGTGTGTGTGTATTTATGAGAGAGAGAGAGATATATATATATATATATAATGTATATATATACATATGAGCATCGCTATGTGTACATCCGTATCTATTTTTGTATACCGTATCAGAACAACTGGTGTTGTGCTTATCACTGTTTCTTAGTCTCGCACTGTCATGTACATGTATTTCGCCATTCACCTTTTTATTGTAAACAAACAACATACCTGCGCATCATTAGACGTGCGCATAAACCTAATCACACGGTGCATGGTTGTAGAGGGTGTCTTCATGCACTGTGAGTTCTTGTCGTCAGTCGTTTTCCATACTTTTGAGTTTGCTATTATATCCCTTCGAGTCGGTGTCTGTACGCTATATACGCTTCCACTGTAGAGTGCTAGTATGTTGACCACTCTTCTTATATATATATATATAGGCTGCTTAGTAAATGATATCTACGAGCGATCGTATTGACCACCATGTTCTATATCCTTGTCCCATTGACTCATACTCTCAACGTTGGTCCTCGTCTCGTACTCGCAAGCCAGGTATATCTCCACACACTTTGCATCACCGTATATACCTTGCCTTATGCCACTGTATGTATCTTTCAGATAGGAAGGTGTTCAATGTTATACCCTGTACACCTAGTCACGTTTGTGTGGTGTTATACAGTCCCTCATTCTCATTGGTTCTTTGCTTACACACACACCTGTGTAGCACCTAGCCAAATCGCCGCACAGGACGCTAAGAAGAGGAAAGATGTCTTCAAAGTGCCAGACCCCATCGTACCCACATCTGCAGTCTCTAAACTCGTGGATTCGTCATCTGCACCCACGGGCCCAGGGTAAGTGAATGGTCTGCCACCACCATGCATTTCTAGTATGTATATATATATATATATATATATATATATGCGTGTGTGTGTGTGTGTGTGTGTATGC
>NW_014030487.1:0-989 GCF_001186125.1 Sphaeroforma arctica JP610
TATATGCATTCATACAAATTGCTACACATCTTTCAGTATACCCATCTATACATGGCCCTGTCATTAATCTCTTACCGGTGTGCCCAGGGAGAGACCCTCTGGGTTGGTGAATGTCCTGTCAGGTGACCTGTGCAGTGCAGCGGCTGTCATTGATCCTGTGAGTGCACCTTGCAAACGCGTACTGATGGTCGACACCCCTGCAGCCTTCATTCGGTTGATCAGCTGGGGATGGGGCGAAGGCACATCATAGT
The DNA here is from genome assembly GCF_001186125.1 of Sphaeroforma arctica JP610. Lineage (NCBI taxonomy): Eukaryota > Ichthyosporea > Ichthyophonida > Sphaeroforma > Sphaeroforma arctica. The sequence goes on from NW_014030487.1 coordinate 252, forward strand.
ACATGGCGGATATGTTAATACGTTTATAATTATACTCATAAAGCACACTATAGCACTTGGTAGATACGTCAATATATATCGATAGCCAGAGTGATTTTGTATACGGATAGGTGTCGATACATATGGATTAGGTGCCGGTGTGGGTGAGGTGTGCAAGCACACACCACAGTCAGAGTTACAGATTCGAATAGTTATAGAGTTTAGTTCGGGTTATAGGGTTTAGGGTTTAGGCCATGGAAGGGTTTAACAAACTCACCTCGAATAACTCGTGCTGCATCTCGGCGCATTCGAAATCAAACCAAGCAGACTGCACCCATTTGAGTATGAAGTTAATGGCTCTGTACAAAGACAATGCGTTGTCTGTCAGTGTGAGGTATGGATCGGAATATTACCACACACACAGTTGCATCCATGAGCACACACACAGTTGGACTATGAACACCCACACAGTTGGATTATGAACACCCACACACAGACTCAGTGACTGATCCTCGCACACACGTGTGTGCGTTGTGTTTGTGAATAGCATTTAACTAAGATTCCCGGTCCGTCCCTGCAAATGTGTTCATAGAGATACATCGGTGAATTAACAATGGTTAACAGCATACCCTGATGGTGGAGTAGGCAGGATAGTACCGTTAGCCAGGCGCATAACTACGTGCATGACGCACACGCATCTGTGTACCTCGTTTGACTCCATACAACCAAAATACAACACATACTCACACACTCACACAC
>NW_014030486.1:0-989 GCF_001186125.1 Sphaeroforma arctica JP610
GAAATGGGTCTTGTAGTAAGTGTAACCGTCTTCGGATGTTTTGTCAATTATATCTTTGACTTGTGACTCCATAACTGGTACATCAGAATCAAATGAGCGAGCGAATGAGAGTTCGGAGGTAGGGATACGGTGACTGCCTATATTGGTTGCGCTAGTACCATCAATGTTATTCACTTCGTAAGTATCACTCTTCTCATCATGGTAGGAAATAACAAAAGGTCCTATCGTCTTAGAAGAGAGTTCGGTAACGTTGGCGTTTCGATTTATAATGTTAACGTAATCGCCGACTTTGAACTGAACAATGTTCTTAGTGTTATTCCATCGGTCATACGCTTTAAGTAGGACGCGATTCTTGTGCTCGAGTAAACAGGGGTAAACAATGTTCTGCATATGCTCGATCTTTTGTAGCCACGGGGTAACGTGTTCCTCGGGCGCAGTTTTATCAAACGTTGCTTGTAATTCACTATAGCGGCCAAAGAAATAGTGAAACGGGAGTGTTCCAGTTTGAGGATTCATGCAGTTATTCATTTGAGTCTGAACCCATTTCAAATGATAAGGCCACATATCCTCAACGTCGTCTAGTGCGGTACGCAAGAGTTTCTTAAGTTCTCTAGGACGTGTCTCATTTGCACCCTGCGTTTGAGGTTTGTAAGGAACACCACGCCTATGGGTCATGCCTGATACGAGTATAAGTGCCTCCATTACGTCGGTACAAAACTCACTACCGTTATCAGAACATAGTACTCGGGGGAAACCGACGTCATTGAAGACGTGATAGCATAATTATGCCACTGTTTGTGGACGTTTGTTTGGTATTGCATAAAGCAAGTTATAGCCCGAAGCCACACATAAGAAATGACAGATATATACATCGCCAGTATGCTTGGATCACGGGAGTTTAACCAAATCGACTATGACTCGGCGCATCGGTTGGTCTTCTGTCACACTTTTAGGGGTACCCAACCGTATCGCTTGATCTGGTTCTTTTC
>NW_014030485.1:0-988 GCF_001186125.1 Sphaeroforma arctica JP610
GCTGTAAATTGTGAGCCTCGATTCATTTGTATACACTGAACTCGACATCGTGATAGTATGTACCATTCATCGAAAGTGTGTAACATAGCGTCAAGGATTATTGTTGCTTTCAGATCGCCCACAGGATATACCTTAGCCATATTGGAATAGTCATCTATGATCGAAACAACATGTGTGTTGGAGCCGATTGATGCTGTAAACGGGCCGATGATGTCAATGTAGATTAGCTCAAGAGCCTCAGCTGCAGGCTCATGTTGTCTTTCCTTGTTGGTATTCTTGTTGTTCTTCTTGGCTATGGTGCATGCCTTACATCGATCTTCGGGCTGTCTGATGTATGGCAGATGTTTTGGAATGTAGCTAGTATGCGCTAGTCTGTTGTGCCATGTAATTTTGTTGGCCATCTCCAGTGTTGGTTTGGCTGTAGCCCCAGTTATATCGTCGATGTGTACACAATATATTCTGTGTTTTCCATGCACTGTTATTGTTTTGAAGTTAGGCAACAATATATACAACATACTGTTGGTAAACTCAAATGAATAGAGTCGAGCCGAGAGCAGGCTGACGCTTAGTGGGGCTGTTTTGAAGGTAGTGTCGATGAGTACATCTCCCAAATTTCCCAGTTGTGCCACATACTCAGGATAAAAGATGGTTCCATTTGCCACTTCAAGTGCGTACCGGTCATTGACGCACATCTTGTGGATGAGGTAATGCTGATGATACTTGTATGGGAGTACATGGATGGTAGCGCAACTGTCACAAGCTAGTCAGTATCCACGTTCAGGATCCCTATTTGGTCGATCGTTCACATCCTTGTTGTCAACTGTAGGGTCTATAGCGGAAAACGCAATTCGTCTGTCAGAACGAGGAAAGTCATTGAATTGCGGTGACATTGTTTTGTCTTTTCTGCCGTCACTTGTATGGCGTCGGTTGTCTTGAGATCGATAGGTGCTATCTCGGTCTTGAGAGCGCTGGTTGTCCTGTGAGTATC
>NW_014030484.1:0-988 GCF_001186125.1 Sphaeroforma arctica JP610
TACACACCTCAATGCAACACCTTCCCGTACACATACACACCTCAATGCAGCCTCTTCCCGTACTCATACACACCTCAATGCAGCATCTTCACGTACACATACACACCTCAATGCAGCTTCTTCCCGTACACATACACACCTCAATGCAGCACCTTCCCATACACATACTCACCTCAATGCAGCATCTTCCCATACACATACAAACCTCAATTCAGCATCTTTCCATACATATACACACCTCAATGCAGCATCTTCTCGTACACATACACACCTCAATGCAGCATCTTCCCCTATACATACACACCTCAATGCAGCATCTTTCCGTACACATACAAACCTCAATGCAGCATATTCTCGTACACATACACACCTCAATGCAGCATCTTCCCATACACATACACACCTCAATGCAGCATCTTCCCGTACACATACAAACCTCAATGCAGCATATTCCCGTACACATACACACCTCAATGCAGCATCTTCCCATACACATACACACCTCAATGCAGCATCTTCCCGTACACATACACACCTCAATGCAGCATCTTCCCGTACTCTTACACACCTCAATGCAGCATCTTCCCATACACATATACACCTCCATGCAGCATCTTCCCGTACACATACACACCTGGAAAAACAGTTTGGTGGTGGCAACTTCGTAGCCCTTCTTGTACAGCAACACCTGCAGTGATCGTGGCCACCAATACGGAATGTCCATGTAACCACCGTACAGAGTTCCCGAGGTCAACCCGAACGACCCAGGCAGTTGCGTATGGAACTCAAACTGGCCTGGGTGTGACGTACGAGAAACCACGGTAGAAAGCGGTTATGTGGTGGCATATACTTGAATTTTGGTTCACTGGGCGAGAGTCAAGCTTGAGAAATGGGTAATGACAAAGTTGAACTCAAAAGCGTTATATATATATATATATATATATATATATATATATAGTAGTATAACAACACACACACACACACACAC
>NW_014030483.1:0-988 GCF_001186125.1 Sphaeroforma arctica JP610
TATGTGTGTGTGTGTGTGTGAGTGTGTTTGTGGAATGCTAGGAATAAAGCTGGACATGAATGGCAATGACATATAAAGTATAGTCTTCCAGGATCGAAACATGGCAAAGTATGCATGCGTGTGCAACTCAATCGGTGCGTATACGTACGATTCCAAGTCATATACACACGGCCCCATATATTTCCCCAACCGAACAACAAGAATGAATTAACTATCGAAATAAAAAGTGCATGTGACTGTCCACTGGTTCGCCACATTTTCTCGACAGTCTCTATAATTGCAACAGTCGTCGGTCCCCAAAATACTCAGCTACCAATCATGTGTTATATTAACGCGCGGGTTAGAACAAATGACAATGTACACACAGACACTCTCCGAATGGTGCTATGGCGGATACTTGAATGCTACCAACGCTGAGGGGTAAGAGATACTCCACTCTACCGACAGGAAACATATCCAGCATTCAGTTTCTTTCCAACAACTTAGCAAACAAGATTTGAACATGTTTTATCGCTAACTAGATATTTCATAGAAAGATCTCAGATAGGAACATAAAAAGGTTACATATATACTTCCTGCCCATACCTTGGTGAGGATGGTCTCGCCTTCCTCCTTTATTTCAGCCACCGGCGCTAAGCGCAGCGCCATACCCACATTCTTCCGCGCTTTGTGGATGTCATTGTCAAGGAGTGCCTGTGGGACAAAATAAACTGAATAATAAATGAATGCGTGCGTGTTGGATTTAAGAAGTGGGCAAATATCAAAAGCAGGTACACACTCAAAGAATAGATATTTGGGTATTTGCATATATATATATATATATATATATACAAACACACACACTCTCTCTCTCACTCTCTCATATACACCCACAAACACACACACACACATATATATATATATGTGTGTATTATATATATATATATATATATATATATATATATATATATATATATATATATATATACTACACACACACACACACACA
>NW_014030482.1:0-988 GCF_001186125.1 Sphaeroforma arctica JP610
CATATATACATTATATATATATATATATATATATATATATACATATATATATATATATATATATAGGTATATATATATATATATATATATATATATATATATATATATATACATATATATATATATATATATATCTATATAGTCTTACCTGATGTGCTCAAGCACATTTTGTCTACCCGGAGATTAGCTCAGAATCGCCCTCTGTTACTTCCTTGATCACATATGGAGGTTTTGGACCTTTCTTGATCTTCTGTTTGGGGTCCAATGTTTGTAAAGCGGCCACGTTCGCCGGCAACGATGCTATCTTATACAAACCCACAATGGCCACGTCTGTAGATGCGGCTACTATCCGAGACACAGTCATCTTTGCACTACCTATAAATTATCTTTATATTATATTTGTGCTATGTTTGCACTGACAGGTAGAACTGTGGGTCAGTTGCGTATGCTCTACAAGCCCCACTGGACTGAGGATTAAAGAAATATATAGTTATTTACTTTTTTTCTTTCATCATGATGTTGATGACAGACATGTGTCAGTGAGTCTCCAGTCTGTCACAATATGATGGATGCCGGTGGTGAAGGCTCGCTCATAGTTCGCAGGGGTTTAAAAAAAAAACAAAAAAACAAAACAAAAAAGGACCAACAAACATACTCTGGGCCTGGGCCCTGGGGTTCCAGAAAAATCATAAAACTACGGCCTTTCAGCACATATTTACGTAAATACGATGCAGCCTTCTTTATATAAAAATTATAAAAATTCATAGCATTGTTCTAGAGAGAGAGCGAGAAGGCTAAGAAATATATACGATAAATACATCTTGCATCATTGCAAACTACCAGAATATGTACATAAAAAGTGAATTGTGGAATCATACGAGTTACGTCTAAAATTAATCTTAAAATATCTACTACTACTGAATATACTTACGGTAGCAACTCATTGTAGAATCACCATCCCCTTCCGCCCTCCAACCCCCTTTACACG
>NW_014030481.1:0-988 GCF_001186125.1 Sphaeroforma arctica JP610
ATATATAAGGAGCGTTGAATACTCAATTGGAAGCTATCAGGAAGAACAGAGCTCCGGAGCCACGGACATGGCCCGATTGGCCTTTAGACCGTTATCAATTAAGCAGCACAGCCGATAGAGAAGCGCTAGAAGAGGCACTGAAGAACACCCATGTCTCAGGACTAGATGAGTCGTGGATGGTAGGTTGGTTCTATAAGGTACTTATACATTTTAAGGCAGCAAAGGCCACAATTGACTATCTCCGTGACAACCATAATCAGTTGAGGGTATATCCGGCGGAACAGGTCATAGACCAAATCTGTGAACATGAGAGCAAGGCCACCGTAGACCCTACCTTTAAGAAGTTGGCGAAGGGTAATCCCCGCACCAAGTGTGTAGAGTCAGACAGGGAACATTTGAACAAGATTGTAGAAGTTCACAAGAGAGCCTGGGAGCGAGCAGATAAGGGCAAGGACTTTCCTAAGCGGTTTCTTAATCACTGCCTCATACAGGCCCTCGAGGACCTGACAGGTAATATGACACCACATAGGTTGGGACCAGCTGGAGACTGAAGACCTTCTCCGCATTTTAAATCCAGACATACAAGAAACACGGACACAGATGAATGTGGGGGATCGGCGTAGACAGCTTCCAGCCCAACAACGAGATCGTATTTTGAATACGAATACAGGAGGAGGCAGCACACAACGCACAAGCACGTCTACGACTGCCACGTGTTACGCGTGCAGAGCGGGTGCCCCACCCAGTTTCAGGCATATATCTTCCTGCAAGCACTACCAGTCGAACAAACGGGTTGGATTCACATCCAACTCGGGCCGAGGATTCAAGCAAGGCGTATCCTTCAATAGGAGTTTGCCCGCGGTCAACACCATTGCAGCTCTGATAGACTCGGACGACCAGCAAACGGAGCATGAGGAGACCACGCCTACAGACACACACATTGCTTCCATACTGTCGCACCCAGACGAAATCGAACAGGGTGAGTTAG
>NW_014030480.1:0-988 GCF_001186125.1 Sphaeroforma arctica JP610
CTATTTAGAAGTATACTAGTCAATACTTAGTATTCAGTAGGCATTATACAGTAAAGAGAGAATCAGAGAAGCTATCTAGTATTCTAAATATACAAGTAAATACTTAGTTTCAGTAGGCATAATAACGTAAAGAGAGAATCATAGAGGCTATTTAGTATTCTAAATGTACTAGAAAATACTTAGTATTTAGTAGGCATTATAACGTAAAGAGAGAATCAGAGAACCAATTTAGTATTCTAAATACACTAGTAAACACTTAGTATTCAGTAGGCATTATAAAGTAAAAAGAGAATCAGAGAAGCTATCTAGTGTTCTAAATGTACGAGTAAATACTTAGTATTCAGTAGGCAATATAAAGTAAAGAGAGAATCAGAGAACCAATTAAATATTTTCTAAATATACTAGTAAACACTTAGTATTCAGTAGGCATTATAAAGTAAAGAGAGAATCATAGAGGCTATTTAGTATTCTAAATGTACTAGTAAATACTTAATATTTAGTAGGCATTATAACGAAAAGAGAGAATCAGAGAACTTATTTAGTATTCAAAATATACTAGTAAACACTTACTATACAGTAGCCATTATAAAGTAAAGAGAGAATCAGAGAAGCTATTTGGTATTCTTAATATACTAGTAAACACTTAGTATTCAGTAGGCAGTATAAAGTTAAGAGAGAATCAGAGAAGCTATTTAGTATTCTAAATATACTAGTAAATTTTTAGTATTCAGTAGGCACTATAAAGTAAAGAGAGAATCAGAAAACCTATTTAGTATTCTAAATATACTAGTAAATAATTAGTATTCAGTAGGTATTATACAGTAAAGAGATAATCAGAGAAGCTATTTGGTATTCTTAATATACTAGTAAACACTTAGTATTCAGTAGGCAGTATATAGTTAAGATAGAATCAGAGAAGCTATTTAGTATTCTAAATATACTAGTAAATAGTTAGTATTCAGTAGGCATTATACAGTAAAGAGAGAAT
>NW_014030479.1:0-988 GCF_001186125.1 Sphaeroforma arctica JP610
ATATCTATATATTTATATACTTTAATATTGGCTTCTAATACCCAAATAGAAGCTCGTATATTCTAGCGGCAAATTAGCGGCAAATTTATGAGCAATACATACTCTTCGTTACATAAATACACACCATAGCCTTCGGTATTTAGAAGGGTATGATTTAGAAGGCTATTATGCTTCATGACCCTCTAGTAGAGATAGTAGAGAAGAAAGAAAATATGGCTGGACATGGCTAAACGGACTAACTACAAGTTGGCCATGTATGCTTCTCATAGGACATAGAACCTTCTGAATTATACAAATATCCATTTTGTTTCTGTTTTTGTTTTTTTACTATAATATATATATATATATATATATACTAATATCAAAGAGTCAAGAGACCCAAGAGTCCAAGACCCATGATTCTAACCCTATGAGCGTAAACAAACACAAAAGCCCGTCAGAAACAAGATGATGGGCATTTAGTAGTTATTCTGTCACTAAATACACTCTGGATATATACACACAGTGCGAAACAAGTTCAATATACTTGTATATAAATATATATATACATAAACCTTATACTGTATACTGTACCATGACTTGCACCGGTAAACTGACTATCAAGTCTGTCAAAAAACTGACAAATGGCGTAGAAATGCCCCTGTTTGGATTGGGCACGAGTCACCGGGGGGGCTTCAGTGCAGAGGCTGTGAAGCAGGCACTGGTCGAGTGTGGATATCCTATGATTGATACTGCAAGGTATGTATTGTGCTGATTGTATTGTTGTTAATGAATTGAGTAGGAGACGTTATACATCTTGGTATGGTATGTGTTTAGATATAGAGTATCGTTTGATAGTATTGAGAGTGATAACGCCATATGGCTACATGCTTGTGAAGTGGATTTATGCCGTGTTAGTAATTCGTATAGTGTCCAGATTACTTCCTTTAAATTTAGAGTGCATGTTGAACTAAATTGTATGTCATTTCAGTAAGGCGGTGTGCCAAGC
>NW_014030478.1:0-988 GCF_001186125.1 Sphaeroforma arctica JP610
GCGGCGCTTAGTTCCTCGACGGTCTATATCGTCTTCCTCCCGACGTTCAGGGGTCAGATGTTGCTGCCGACGGCTTTGACGTAGGTTGGACATAATAGTACGTTGTGTGGACCAATGGAGGTTTGGAAATGTATATAGACGTTCTCGAAATAGGTCGCGTATAAATACTCCTTCGCCCTAGAGATCGTCTCTCATCTCAACAAGTTTCGACACTGTTTGCCTGGACAGGTCTATGCCGTGTCCCACACTACGTCCCTTTCATAGTGGTAATTAGTACATGAGTCTTACCCATGCCTTCAGCAGACTATGGTGTCGTATGTTATTCGCCGAAACACCAGTCGGGGTACACCCTATACTCCTCGTATGCTACTCCACCCTCCTGATGGAGTTACACTCTTCTTCGGCGACCAACCCTTACTCTTTAGAGAGCTCCTTAGCTCTCGCCTTACTCCTCGGAGAGTTGACCATATATATATCTAAATGCATATATACTAATCGTACATATACGCATGTGACAGCTCTCACCCCTCCATATACGTGTAAACAATTATATCTGACTAGAAATGTACACCTACACTCACAAGTAATTAACCAGATATCTGTATATATACATATACCTGCCAGATGTACACATGTATGTATGCATACACCTATGTATGTATGCATTTTACCCATATCGGAACCAATATATAATCAAACAATAAGTATATGTTACCTCCGGACATGCGTAGGTGTAAATATAAATGTACATAGATATATAAATATGCATATCAATATATGTATGAAAATATGTTTGGAAATGCATGAGTTCCAAGTATAGATAGGGTTATATATATACAATTCTTTTACGTGCGCATACAAACACAAGTACACATGTGCATATGTATTTATGTATATATATATATGCGCACATATGTCTGCTTCTGTATGTATGTATTTTACATACATACATAGAGATACCTATAAATATAAATATGTATGGTATTCC
>NW_014030477.1:0-988 GCF_001186125.1 Sphaeroforma arctica JP610
ATTCGTGGTGGTATAATTTGTTTAGTTTGATATGTTAGCTATACGACTAGCCGTCGTAGACTTGTTAACAGTTGGGTTTAGCCCGAATTGAGTACTATTTTACATTCTCGTTGTTCTGCCAATTCTTCTGTTTAATATTTTCTGTTCACCGCTCCTGTCGTACAACATATGACTTACATTGTATGACTTATATTATATATCGTTTGTATTTGTATTACGCCCCGTTTACACTATATGTTGTATATTATATGCCGTACATTGTATGTCGCACATTGTGTGCCTACAGTATATGTCGTATATTCTATGCCTTACATTATGTGCTTACAGCATATGTCGTATATTCTATGCCTTGCATTGTGTGTCGTACATTACATGCTGTACACTATGTCGTAAATTGTATGCCTTACATTGTATGTCGTACAATATATATGTCGTATAATATATTTCGAATATTCTATCCTGTACATTATATGTCGTAAATTCTATGCCTTACATTGTATGTCGTAAATTCTATGCCTTACATTGTATGTCGTACAATATATTTTGTATATTCTATCCTGTACATTATATGTCGTAAATTCTATGCCTTACTTTGTATGTCGTACAATATATATGTCGTACAATATACTTCGTATATTCTATCCTGTACATTATATGTCATAAATTCAATGCCATACATTGTATGTCGTATATTATATGTCGTATATTGTATGTCGTATATCAGACACACTTCACGCCCTGTCGTTAATGTTTTCTTTTGGTTCACCTGTCACCCACACACGGACAGCTGACTGAATTCCTTCGCGAGATTCGCGCTACAGGATTAGACTTCAAAGCGAGTGCACACATCCCTATCCGACACTGTGCCTCTAAGGGTATGTGCCACCTGCGCTATCTAGCACTGTGAATGGACACGTATCTGTTGCCTGCACGTATGTTTCTATGGATTTAGATTTTATATATATATATGTATATATTTTTATTATTT
>NW_014030476.1:0-988 GCF_001186125.1 Sphaeroforma arctica JP610
ATATACGATTAACGCCATAGTCTATCGTAGTCTGTGCACACTTGTGATTCTCACACTGCCACACACGCTCTGCTAACTTCAACCACAGGTGGCGTGGTGGAAACAGTACACCGTGCTGCTCAAGCGCACCTTCATCGACAAGGGTCGGAATCGCACGCAGATCTACTTCCGAACATTCGGATCTATTGTTATATCCCTGACTCTGGGGTTGATTTTCTTGAATACGGCGGATGATTGGCACTTTGCCTGGAATAGAGTACGTTGTGTGTGTATATGCACGTGTGTGGTCAGATATCTTGTCGCACTTATCTTCAGGGTATTAACATTTTGTAGTAGCATTGAAGTTTGCATACATTTAGGTTATTAATATAGCGTACTTGTACGACTACTAAATAGTCATGTATAGATGTATGCGAGTGCATCGTGTCTGTACAGTTGTATCAGATTCATGTTGCAGGTACAGGGTTTGTGAATATGGTTTCCTATGTATACTGGGCCAGGGAGTGTTATTTTATGTTGTATAAATAATATGTTTTGTTGTATTAGTCCTATCCTAAGTTTTATGTTATATATCATCTCAGACTTTACCTTTGAGCCTTTGCATCTGCAGTTGAGTTAGGTCATGGGTAAGTTGCAGAATATATCAGTATTTCTAAACTCACATGTATAATGCAACTCATTGTATATGCTCATCATGAGACATATACGTTGATCACTTAGCTTTAGTACCACCCATAGCCGATGGAAGATGTAATACACCCATTAATAGATACTCACTGAAGACTAGATAAACACCTCTCCTAAGGGGGACTCCCAGTGTAGGAGGACAGGACAGGCTTTGCCCTCCACCATAGGGGTAGCGAAGCTGATGTATGTGCTGATATACATATATATATATATATATATATATATATATATATATATATATATATATATATAATATATATATATATATATGTGTGTGTGTGTATATATTATTGTGTNTATA
>NW_014030475.1:0-988 GCF_001186125.1 Sphaeroforma arctica JP610
TAGTGTGTGTGTGTGTGTGTGTGTGTGTGTGTGTGTGTATGTATGTATATATATATATATATAACACGTACACCCCTTTACGCAGTATTGATATGTGGTTCGAGAAACCACATGAACCTCTGCGCGCAGACAAACTCCTCGATAATGGAAACGCTTATTCACTTCGTAGACAAAAACCCAACGTAAACGCCCATGCCATTTATATGCACACACACATACGATCAGCCATAATGCACCAGCCTCGTACCAGCCAGGGTTAATAGATCCGATGAACACAACACTACAATATCTGCGTACAGGCTGTCTCTCTGTGAGTGGTGCACCATACTTGCGGCCACATAAATGTTTCTGTGTACATGCCAACACACACGTGCCTAAGCACATGCGCACTCACCATACACACACCCCTACCCACATACACCTGCCACCTACCAGTCAGCTGTGCCTCATTGATCTTCAGGTCAGACGAATCCACCACCACGCCATCGGCGCACAGGCTGTCGCCCTGAGCCAGATACAGGATGTCCCCCACCACTACTTCATACACAGACACTTGCTTGGTCTTACCCTCACGCACAACCTTGACCTCTACATCGTCCTTGACATCGTTCAGCTGTCGGAACTGCTTCTCTTTCTGTATTCGTATATTGTAGAAAGATGGTTTGAATAATGCGCTTTCTATTCTCGTTCATTGTTGCTGAATGCAATCGGATGAAACGGTTGGGTATTGGTGGCTGAGTGCGTAAATGGATGCCATTGTTTGTATCAGCAGGTAAGTCTTTGTAATCCGTGCAGCTGCGTATGTGTAACTGTGTTCTAATCGTACCTGGATTCAGAGTCATTCGTGCCAACTATGTATTTGTATATGTATATTTTTATGTATGTATATATGTATATATATATATATATTGTGATATATATATATATATGTATATTTATATATATATGTGTGTGTGTGTGTGTGTGTGTGTGTGTGTGTGTGTGTGTG
>NW_014030474.1:0-988 GCF_001186125.1 Sphaeroforma arctica JP610
ACGTTCTGTATGCGATGTCTCCTATGAAACTGTACATTCTGTATCCAATATCTCTTACGCAACTGTACGTTCTGTATGCGATATCTACTACGCAACTATACGTTGTGTATGCAATATCTCCTATGCAACTTTACATTCAGTATGCGATATCTTCAACGCAACTGTACGTTCTGTATGCGATTTCTCCTACGCAACTGTACGTTGTGTATGCGTTATCTACTACGCATCTGTACGTTCTGTATGCGATATCTCCTACGCAATCGTTCGTTATGTCTGCGATATCTCCTACGCAACTGTACTTTCTGTATGCGATATCTCCTACGCAACTGTACGTTATGTCTGCGATATTTCCTACGCAACTGTACATTCTGTATCCAATATCTCTTACGCAATCGTTCGTTATGTCTGCGATATCTCCTAAGCATATGTACGCTTTGTCTGCAATATTTCCTACGCAACTGTACGTTGTGTATGCGATATCTCCTACGCAACTGTACGTTCTGTATGCGATATCTCACGCAACTGTTCGTTGTGTATGCGATATCTCCTACGCAACTGTACGTTCTGTATGCGATATCACCTACGCAACTGTACGTTCTGTATGCGATATCACCTACGCAATTGTACGTTCTGTATGCGATATCTACTACGCAACTATTCGTTGTGTATGCAATATCTCCTATGCAACTTCACATTCAGTATGCGATATCTCCTATGCAACTTTACATTCAGTATGCGATATCTTCAACGCAACTATACGTTGTGTCTGCAATATCTCCTACGCAACTGTACGTTCTGTATGCGATATCTACTACGCAACTATACGTTGTGTATGCGATAGCTCCTACGCAACTGTACGTTCTGTATGCATTATCTCCTACGCAACTATACTTTATGTATGCGATATCTCCTATGCAACTGTACATTCTGTATCCAATATCTCTTACGCAACTGTACGTTCTGTATGCGATATCTATTACGCAACTGT
>NW_014030473.1:0-987 GCF_001186125.1 Sphaeroforma arctica JP610
CACACACACACACACACACACANAATATATATATATATATATATATATATATATATATATATATATATATATATATATATATATATATATATATATATATATATATATATATATATATATATATATATATATATATATAAATAAATATATATATATATGAGGTATTCATCATCTGACTTACTTTTCGATGACAGAGTGAAAACCGAATTAGGAGCTTTCTCGAGCGAGGCGGCATTGGAAGCCTGTATGGGCACTCTAGACACATCGGGGATGGACGAGGGCACCATTCATAACGAACATAAGGTGCGGATGGTATAAGTGTGCTCACAATTTGATGATATTTGCTAGTATTAACACGTCAGAGACTGTCCTAGTATTGTTAGAGTTTGTTTTCGTATTGGTAATATAGTGGTTCTTCTAATACTGGGAAGTAAGTGTTGTTTTCTACTATTTGTGTATGTGTGTAAGTGACTAACGAGGTGTTTGTGAGATCTGTCATCTATAGAGAAGTGTAGATGTACACAACTGACGGACACAAAGTGTGTGTTTGTGTGTCTGTGGGCCATTGTTTTTATCTAGTTAATGAATATCTCAACGATCTCACCGACAACTGATACGCTTGCTATAAGTATGACTACCACAGCCAAATTATTTTAGCTGTTCATGCAAAACCACTTATTTGTGTACTGATATCACAGACAGCTTATTCGTCTTGTATGTCTGTGCCTAGCAGAAACCCCCGTGCTAAGAAATCTCATAAGCCGTATATAGATAAGTAAGTGTGTCACCTCTCTACGAACCTTTCTCATAGGTTGGCGATGTGTTGATCGCCTTAGCGCACCAGCCACAGAACGACTACCACTTCTTTCCTCAAGTGACAAACTCCCGCAACAACAACTGGGCTGGCCCAGATCACTGGCTCAAATCAAGCATCAGGTCAACGAGTATGTGCTAAGAATAGATGATGTACAGAATATATAATTACAG
>NW_014030472.1:0-987 GCF_001186125.1 Sphaeroforma arctica JP610
GAGTAGCCTGTAGCGATATCCAGGACGTGAAGGATGTAATCGTTCTTCCTCCTGGACTCAAGTGGCATCGGAATGTAATCGACTTGTATGTGGTCCCACGGGTAGCGTGCGTCAATGCTGATCATCGGATGAAAACCTTTACGTAGCGTGTCTTGACCCAGGCATGTACCACACTGTCGTTTGACTTCAGTTCCAATTCGAGTGCGCCCGGCCACATATGGCCGTTATGTCGTGTCTTGACCCAGGCATGTACCACACTTGTCGTTTGACTTCAGTTCCAATTCGAGAGCACCCGGCCACGCATGGCCGTTTTGTCGGGGTTGTTGAACCGGGTCTGCCGCTCCATGGTGGCCTTGTTCGTGGTGAGCTTGCGTGAGTTGTGTACGGCGCTATCGTTTTTCCGGTGTTGCTTGCTCAACCGCTGGTTGACCCTATGCTTCTGCCATTGCCACCGATATCTCTCGCGCTGTATCTAAACATCTCACGTTCGCGGTATGTCGTGGTTTTGCATACCCTAGTCGTTGCGAAAATAGTGGGTCTAGTTTGTACCCGGTTGGTAGACCCACTCGTGCGATCATCGTGTGCCCCCCCGGTGTCTTCCCACATGCATACTTGGCACACTTTAGGAACGTGTGTGGCGTACGTGGAACCAGCACTGGTTCTGACTGTAGCAACTGCTTGAACAAATCAAACCACGGCGCTTTTGGAACCTATAATAAGCATACGGTTGCACTTGCACCGTCGGCTCTTATCTTGCGCAACATTCTATGTATATTCTCCCATGGTGGGTTCATCCACCCGTCTACCGTCGACCAGTTGTGGGCAAACGCGCCTTACCCGTCCTCCGGTGTAATAATGTTACCTTACACCTATGTAACTCATCTGTTGTTCAACAGATAATTCTCGGGCGACGAGAGTCCCCACCGCGTGTGCATATTTATGTCCTTTGATTGCTTGTTAGTCAAATGCGCTCTCCCGCAGCTTGCC
>NW_014030471.1:0-987 GCF_001186125.1 Sphaeroforma arctica JP610
CGTAGATAGAAATACCTACACGTACTATTTGGACTCGAAACACTTGCCTTGTTGCGATCCTCCGGTCTCCCCTGCTCTACCACATGCTGGATAACGTAGTTGCCGTACTGATCCTGTGCGATGACAATTCAGAACCATGCAATGAGGCACACTGTGTTTGTGGCATACAAATCAGTATCGCACTGCCCGTCAGATATACTACACATAACATGTTTCAAGTCGACAAAAGAAAACTAGACAATAGATTCGATAGATTCGTGTGCGGACGTTAGAGATGCGCGAGGGATGCTCTACGGACAAAAGCGTATGCGACACAAGTGTACGTGTACACACACGTCCACGAGCATGCTGACCTTATCTGCCGCATTGCCGCATTGCACTGAAAACGTATACGAATGTTCGCCTGCACACAAACAAAAAGGGTATACCTCCGAGACTCACATGGATTACACCACAGGTCCATGCTGTCTATCAAGAAGGCTATGTCCATGCTTAGGTTTCTAGGGTGTAGCGGTTTAGAGTTAAGGGTTTAGGGTTCTAGCGTTCTAAGCCTTACCTGCACTAAATTGATTGCGAACCTGTGAATCTCCTCCATCACTGTGGCGTTCTGCTCAGCGGTGCCGTACTCGAGAATACGTTGAATGACTCGACAGCCATAGGGATGCATCGAAAGCGAGCACACCTGTGTGTAAACAAGGTAACGGTGGGTAGTCAGCATACATGTATAAATCTGCAAATTTTGCACTAAGGTGTTTGCGAGTATCGTAAACTAGCATACATGTATATATCTGCATATGTTGTACCTGAGTATGTACCTAAATTAGTATATATGTATATATCTGTAAAGTGCGTACTAAGATATATACATGGGACAAGGCGAAGGTAGTGCACATACATGAATACCTTGTGTAGAGAGGACAAGTTTACGGTAATCATATATATATATATATATATATATATATATATATGTGTGTGTGTGTGTGTNTA
>NW_014030470.1:0-987 GCF_001186125.1 Sphaeroforma arctica JP610
CCATATGTATAGACATGTATATATTATTATATATATATATATATATATGCGTTTTTATGTGTGTCTACGTACGTGCATAAGTATGTATTTTTGTGTACATACATATACGTATGTATGTATACATGTATTTATGTATGTGTGTATGTATGCATGTATGCGTGTATGTGTGTATGTATGTATGTATGCATCTACATACACGTTCGTGCCCCGCACATATCTGACTACTAATCAGTCTGTATTCTCTCATCACATGTGTATCCTTCTCTATAGCAATGGTTAACCGATGTTTCAAGACGAGCATGGAGGTGGGTGTGCGTGTAGAGGCAGAGAATTTGGAGACTGGTGTGCGAAGGTATTG
Organism: Sphaeroforma arctica JP610; assembly: GCF_001186125.1. Classification (NCBI taxonomy): domain Eukaryota; class Ichthyosporea; order Ichthyophonida; genus Sphaeroforma; species Sphaeroforma arctica. The sequence continues at coordinate 359 of NW_014030470.1, forward strand.
CTGTTCTGCCTACTTGACATTCGTGTCCATAAATGAGACGGGTAGACCGTTGCATGTGCGACAGGTACGTATAGTTTCTCATGGGTCTGTGTTTATATTCTACCTACGCATGTGTGGATATCAATTGCGTAGCAGGATATACAAACGGCGAGGATTGTAAATTGGCGGGGACTTTTTGGGAGGGGTTGCTTATTTATCATACATAGGTGCGCTAATCATAGAGTGCATCCATTGAAACAAGTTGGTTTGATGTGATGGAATTAGCTCGAAAAGCCATGGGGGCGTGAAGCGAGGGTATCAGAAGTCATTGTAGTTGAGTATATATATATATATTTATATGTATATATGTATATATACAAAACTCGCTATATATATGTGTGTATATCTATGTATACCTTTTTGATATATCTGAATGGGTGTATATATATTCGTTGACACTATGTACTTCTTTCTGTATGCTTATGTAATCGAGGTCTATATTTTGTTGCCAAGTAAAATTCATGCTTACATACATACTTCTATATCTGTTTCTAGTTCTATTTCTATATCTAAATATATTTCTATATCTATTTCTAGTCCCATTTATATATATATATATATATACGGACAAATGTAGTACCATTCTGAGT
>NW_014030469.1:0-987 GCF_001186125.1 Sphaeroforma arctica JP610
TATATATATATATAATATATATATATATATATTCGTATATATATATATATATATATATATATATATATATATATATATATATGCATTTACATGCACATACATTTACTAATATGTACATACAATTATACAACCTACCTTATACGATATAGCCTCCAGACGGGTTCGTTCCATGTCCAGGCTTTCACGCATGAGCTTGAGTTTCTTCGCAGTGTCCAGTTGCGCCTGTTTCCTGGGTGTCGGCGCTGCCAAGCGCCCGGTACTGCTATACGGCATACCACTGATGCTGTGACTCTCCCTTTTATCAACCCCTACTTGATAGCTACCACTACCTATGTTATTCATGTTGTTAACTGTGATTTTATCTCGGCCTGTAGGGGCGTTCATACCACCACTACTGTGACTAGGGGTCTCTAGCACCGGCTGTTGAAGTGATCCGGCACTTCTACTGAACGCGAGACTCAGGCCGGCCCCTTCACGCACACTCCCTCTCTCTATCGCAACACCCCCCCCACCCATCACACCAGCGTACTCCGCAAACACCCCTTGTCTACTATCGCTTCCACTATCACGTACCCTATCGGCGCTTTGTGTCTCTGCACGCACGCGTTCAAATGGGAATGGTGGGTGGAATAATTTAGCACTCCCCGTGTGTTGTGTGTGTGCTCCTGCTGGAACGTCACTCATAGGGTGCGCGTCCCGTGTACGTTGTCTTTCCCGCGCCCTCTCGAAGTCTCTGTTGTGGTGTGCTGACGAGACACGGGTCCACGGTTTATGTGCACCTGCCTGTGAAAAGAAGGGGACATGTTACGGATAGGGTGTGGGCATTAGAGTATAGACAGACTATGTGACAGTGAAATGTACGATATCCGTAGATGTATATAAGTGCACCTGAATGTCTGTAGGAAAATACAAGCTGATGTCGGAGAATACGGTATCGGTACAGCTGATAAATATATATCGATATATATATATTCATAAATACATATA
>NW_014030468.1:0-987 GCF_001186125.1 Sphaeroforma arctica JP610
ATGCCTTTTGTGTTTGTGTTTGCGTGTGTTTGTGTGTGTGCGTATATACATATCTACATACATTCCCTCTCAAATACATGTATCTTACGATTAAGGCATACCAATAGATACTCTCCATCTTCTGCATGGCCTGCCCCACATTCTTATTCGCCATGTCCAGGACACCACGGATAATAGTAATCTCGTCCGATGACAATGGTTCCTCCTCATTGGCCGTGTGCAGATCCACCAGCACCTTTAGCTCATCTGCATTGAGTTGGTTACACATCGCCGAAGTTAGGACATATTCGTACATCGCAAAGTTTCTATATTTACATATTGCTGGAGTACGAAATGTGTATAGATCATGGATTACAAGTCGCACATAAACCGTAGATGTCTCCTGCAGCCAGCAAGGCTCTTAGTCTGAGTCTGACTATATGCGGTGAACTACTATCAAAACGATCCATAACCTTAATGTTAATTGTCGAGATGTGTATATTAATGAAAATTTAAATTCATGTGCAGAACTAATTCATGTGCAGAACCAATACAGCAAAAGAAAAAAATGGAATTTGACACTCAGTGTTGATAGATTCTCCCTGGGGCACTTGTCACATAACAGACCAGAGCAGCACGCTTATCACACGAAAAGTGAGGTACCAAACATACCACACGAGAATATCCTCACTCCACGTAACCGTACGTAGAAACCCAATCTTCAGATGTCTAAATACACCACAGAGCTATTAGTATAGAACCACATAGAGAACATAAATTTAACTCACCCCGTAATTGCAAGAATCGCACACGCCACGGTATCAGCCGATGTCACACAAGAGATATGTCTCTACACCACCCCTCCGGATATTACAACACACTATTTGCTACATTATAAACTTGCACTATGCACTACTTTGAATAGACAGATCGTCAACGAAGATATGATCCACATTATATATATATATATATATATATATATATATATATATATATAAATATATGATA
>NW_014030467.1:0-986 GCF_001186125.1 Sphaeroforma arctica JP610
TATATATATTATCTAAGTGAATGTTATAGATTATCGTTTTACATTGGCAACCTGCTGGAGTGGATGTATCCTTTTTTATATACTGAGCACCTATTTATACATAATACGACATACTTATGCTTTTCCACTTGTTCTATTGTAGTACGAATGAACTGCCCCTACCGGCAGCGACACAATCTCTGGTGCCCTCACCTATATCTGATACACAGAGAAAGTCCTGTGGCGTTAGCCCCAAAATTGGCGGAGATTCAGATGAAAATGAGCCAAAAATAACGTTTCATGAAATCGCTCCTACTTCCTCGGAAAACAACCCCAATTTACCCACAAGTGCGCCATTAGGGCGTGCGAGAGGCGCCCGTGTGCGTAGTGTGACAATGAGTTTAAAGACGGTAGGGCCAACCGTTACGACTAGCTCATTTCCCGCACAGTCCAGGAGGCGGCTCTCGGGGCAGGTAAGAACATAGATCCAATGTATGTGTATGTGCGTGTCTGTGTGTTGAGCGAGTGAGTGAGTTTGTGGTGTGTGTGTGTGTATGCTGAGTGAGTGAGTGAGTATGTAGTGCGTGCGTGTGTGTGTGCTGAGTGAGTGAGTGAGTGGAGAGTGCGTGTGTGTGTGTGTGCTGGGTGAGTGAGTGATTTTGTATGATTTGTCTTGGCACTTATGAATGTGAGGGTATTTATTTAATACAAGCTTTTGTCGAAGTGCCGATTCCCAGGGCACGGATAGGTGTACAAACAGATCGAATTCGTTGTATTTAAGTATTTGTCATGTAATGAAAACACCACCAGTACAAATCATTATGCGGTCCTCTGGACAGGTGTTCAGACAGGGCAACTTTCATTGGGTGTATCAGAGTGAGTATGAGTCTTTGCATAAGTGCGATAGTAGTGTATCACGTTTAGCGTGCAGTTAAAACGAATGTTCTTACTGGTAACCTATGCTGAGAAGTAAGTATGTCTAATAGGTTTGTGTATATCCTTCTGGT
>NW_014030466.1:0-986 GCF_001186125.1 Sphaeroforma arctica JP610
AGACCTGTGGTTGCTATGGCAGAGTGGTTGCTATGTTTAGACCTGTGGTTGCTATGGCGGAGTGGTTGCTATGTTTAGACCTGTGGTTGCTATGGCAGAGTGGTTGCTATGCTTAGACATGTGGTTACTATGGTAGGGTGGTTGCTATGTTTAGACCTGTGGTTGCTATGGCAGAGTGGATGCTATGTTTAGACCTGTGGTTGCTATGGCGGAGTGGTTGCTATTTTTAGACCTGTGGTTGCTATGGCAGTGTGGTTTTAGGGTTTTAGACCTGTGGTGGTCCCAGGAGGTGTTGAAGAGACAGTCCTTGCACAAAACGTAGGGTGAACGTTTTTCTTATTCGTTAAACTCGGGCCTAGCAGTTTTCAGATTCTACGCTTATGAAATGTGCGCATATCCCGAACTAAACATAACGTAAAAACGGTGTGAAAACGTTGAACCTGACGACAACTAACACGGGTTGCGCAATGAACAGTCTTTAGATTCATATACACAGATGTGACAGCAGTGAAGAAAACCTCAACGAACATCATATGCTCACAAAAGACATCACTGAATATATAAACAGAGAGGTGACAGCAGTGAAGAAAACCTCAACGAACATCATATGCTCACAAAAGACATCACTGAATATATAAACAGAGAGGTGACAGCAGTGAAGAAAACCTCAACAACATCATATGCTCACAACGACATCACTGAATATATAAACACAGATGTGACAAATCTCACAGACAGCACCTGTTCACTGAGACATGCCACGCGATTCACAGTATCAATTGAATGTTATTTATAGTTGTACATGCACAGCCCGCATGGCCTATGACTATATTTTGTACTGTATACATATAAATCTACAACCGGTTCTCCTGTGGTCGGTATGCGCAACGTTGTAAGCAAGCACCAGATATGATCGATATATATATATATAGATATAGATATAGATATAGATATAGATATAGTTATAGATATAGATATAAATATAT
>NW_014030465.1:0-986 GCF_001186125.1 Sphaeroforma arctica JP610
ATATATATACATATATATATTCTAATTGGCTGTTGGTGAGTTGGAGAGAGTGATATCGATTGTCAGAAGGCGATAACAATCCGAACGCATACGGCTCACTTACTCGCACAATTGCAGTATATATAGCGAATATAAATCAACTGTGTAAGTGCACGTGAATGTACAGTCATATGCCTTGGTATGCTCTATCTACCTGGGTATACTTTATCTGTATATGCCCAGGTAAGCTTTTATCTGTATATTCCTAGGTATGCTTTAATGGTAGATACCTAGGTATGCTTTATCTGTATATGCCTAGATATACTTCATCGAGGTTAACCTGCACATGTAACATCTGTACACTTCGTATTGTAGGAATTGCTGGATGCTGGCGAAATAGAGCGGAAATACAGTGTGTTAAAAGACGGCGAAAGCGATCTCTACACCGACCACGGACGACAAGCATGCCTGGAGGCAGCTAAGAGTCTCACAAATGCCAAAGATCTGTCGCTGCAATCAGGTTTGTTCTATTTCGAAAGTTCCCAGCGCAAAGTGTTGTATTTTTAGAAGCCAATTAAAGGTTGTTCTGTATGTATTGCCTAATAAGATGTTTTCTAGAATTTAGATATACGTGATATTCTATTGTGTAATGGCGCTGCGGGCGTTGGCACGGTTTTACCTTACCGCAAGCAGCGCCTACTGTGTCGACTGCAGTCAATGGCATACGTATATTCAGAGTCCTCAAACTTGTTAAAACTCCAAAATGCCACACAGGAATGTCTGGACTGAGTGCTGTGGCCACAACAGTGAAAATGATTCAAGAACGAGAGGACTCGTTTGTTAAACGACTGAGAGACACATTGAGCAAAATTATATCCAAACAGGCATGTGGGTATATTGTCAGTAGGACATTTGAGTATTCAAGGATATACTGTGTATCTGCCAATTTACATATACATTCATATGTATATATAAATACACACACACACACGCACATATATATATAT
>NW_014030464.1:0-986 GCF_001186125.1 Sphaeroforma arctica JP610
TAAACATATTTATATTCACACATTGAAATATGTTCTTATTTATATTTATATGCATATATTGAAATATATTCTTATTTATATTTATATTTGAGAGAGAGAGTGAGAGAGAGTGAGAGAAATGACACGGAGACCGGGCCGTCACCGGGGTATTTCGAAAATAAAGGAAAACGAACGAGTCCGTAGGAGTCGGTGGGCCGTGGGACACTCACTCACATTGATTCTGACAGTTGTTCAAGATGTTCAGTAAAGTTCACATTTGTGTTTTTGTGTGTTTTTATGTATAATTTAGAGGGCTATGGTTTTTATATGAAATCAGTGTTATGGTTTCTTCATAGAACGCTAAATAATCACTATAAATCAGAATGTATATTTATTAGTATAATACATCTGAGAGAGAATACGAAAGCAGAATTGTTTTTTGGTTTTTATTGTTAGTCAAATGTAAAATGAAGAAAAATAACGCACCAATAGTATACCCGATTGCCAAAGCGATAAATTCCATTCTAACTCGTGTATCAGTGGTTTTACGTATACATGTATAGGTACATATATATCTATATGTATGTGTATCTATCTATCTATGTATATCTATACGTATAGTTATATCTGTATCAATATCTATACGTATAGGTATATCTACGTCTATGATCATAATATGTCTATATGTATACTGTATAGGTATAAGATTAGATATATCTATGTGTATATATATGGGTACATATTTATATATATATATATATATATGTGTGTGTGTGTGTGTGTATTTCTATCTATAAATTTATCAATTTATTTGCATATATATATATATATATGTAATGTATATATGCAAAATAGTATATATATATATATATGTGTGTGTGTGTGTGTGTGTATAAGTATATATATATGTATATATATATTTATATATGTATAATGTATATATGCAAATGTAATTATATATAATATATATATATATATAATATAAGTCTGTTGTCTGTGTTTTAGTA
>NW_014030463.1:0-985 GCF_001186125.1 Sphaeroforma arctica JP610
GTGTGTCTATATAGATAACTATTATTATACATACATATATATATATATATATATAGATGGGGAATTGGAAATATGGATGCTTTATATTCTCGTTTATATACTTTTGTATGTACCTAGCGTAAATGTGCTTTGTTATTCGGAGGAACTGAAATAGTGGGGCAGTTTTCTTGCTGGCCCTATTTAATGTATCAATATATACGCTCATCCATCTTGGAGAGTCATGCTTACATCTGGTATAACCATAACTTTATGCACGGTCTTTCACGCAACAATAATATCTCTAAGTCCTATATGGTATCGAAGAGTATAATGATCATTTGATGTGTACCTTTTTATACTTGAACTATCTTATATATAACCCCCCACCCCCCACATCTATTCTTGAAAACCATGTAGACATTGACATATTTGTTTTTATGTTTTCATTTCTGACATTTGTCGAATAACTCGTTTTTATATGTTCGGAAGCGCCATTCATGTGATTATAATACTCAAACTCAATACTTGCTACCTATGAGTATAGTTGTCATTTGAACGTCTTCAATTGATTGTCAGTTACTATACATTATCAACTATTCATCTATGAGTACACTCACCCATCTACCCATATCATGCATGCGCTTCACTACTATGTGGTATATCTTCCATTGTCCATAGGGGAGCAATGACTGGCGCTCTGACAGGGAGTGCGGCATCAGCAGCTACACATTCACAACAACAGCAACTACGACAACAACATCAGCGATCGTTACTACAACATCAACAAATGCATCAGCAACAGCAAGCAATGATTAGAGGGCCCAATCAGGCTAATAGAATGCCAGGAACAAGGTGTGTCCAAGGGAAAGGTAGCTTCGCAAATACTATTCATAGTCACTCATATATATCAATATAAATGTGTCCGAGTTTATTTGTATGAATTTATGTCTCAATCTATATCTGTAGGGCACGATTATTATACGTATATGAACAATTGATCTCTAAA
>NW_014030462.1:0-985 GCF_001186125.1 Sphaeroforma arctica JP610
GTGTGTGTGTTTATTAAATAAAGCAGAGGCTAGATAATGCATACCACTTTCGGGGAGAAACTATCGATATTGCTAGACTTGTGCAGTGCTGTGGTGGCTGTGTAGCGGTACTCAGTACCATATAACCCACGCACATTCGCAGGCATAAATAACAGGGTACATACTAGCCTATGTAGACACACACCGCACGCCTATATACACGTGTTCTCGTATATAGCCCACGGATGACTGTAGTGTTGACTGCTAGTTATAAAATGATGAGAAATAAGTGCACACATAGTGCACTCTCATCTTCGTTGCGACTTTTGGTTTCTCGGTAAACTGGCGGTGGATATAAACCCACTTTATATTGGCTTGATGGGCATGTGATTAATATAGAAAGAGGGGTGGGGGGATTTAATGCTCGCACGACGGAATGTGTGAATTGGCTGGGTGGCGTTTGTATTGTATTTAGTCTAACCGGCACCATAATCTCTTGAGTGGGCGTGATAGTATTGATTCCACACAAAGGAAGAATACATCAGTATCGACAGAATGGCCTATATTTCTGTTCACAGGCGTAGTATAGTGATAGACAATTCCGTAGGGTTTGTTATATATGTAAGCCCCCTTTGATCATATCTGTAGATGCGATTGATGGTTCAAGTTGTTGCTAACTGCCATTCATCTGTTTATAGCCAGACGCGGTCTTTGATTGATGCTTAGGTTCAAGAAGATCATTACCAAGAAGTGGTACTTTTATAATGTGAGCCTGATGGGCATGCGATGAAACTGTATACAAAGTTTTAGAACATTCAATGGATCAACTTCGTTTCTATTATTGTAAACCTTGTTCTTTTGTCCATACCTTGCATCATAGAAGAGGAAGAGGAAACGATTGATGTGGATGCCGCAAATGTCTATACGCGCCGACGCTCATCCTCCCGACTGATGGCGAGGGACGCACTTGTTCAGGAACAGCCCAATCTACGGAACAATCACCAGG
>NW_014030461.1:0-985 GCF_001186125.1 Sphaeroforma arctica JP610
GTGTGTGTGTATGTGTGTATATTTATAATATATATAGCGTTATAGATATATATATATATATTTGTATATATATATAAGGTTTGTAAGTTTAGATGTATCTATATATTTGTATCTATGTTTGCATGTATGTATGTATGTATGTATGTATGTATGTTTGTATATATATATATATATGTATATATATATATATATAGTACAAGTGATTTTTGTGGATTCAAAGCAGAGGGTGCTAGGTTCATCATTTGACGCTTCTAGAGGTTTTAGCTTGCTCCGAACCTTGTCATACGGATGTGTGCCATCCCCCATTTGATAAGATGTATGTGTGTCTTAGTGATGCGAGTATTATAGTGTATCACAGTGTATAAGCACAAGTAAAAGTACATCACAGTATAAGGAATTGTCAAAGTAAAATTATGGATGCAATGCCTGTACATATCAAGCGATTCCAAAGCTTTCCTTCGAGCTGGCGTATTCTGTGCGTGAATGAGCCCTGCTCACTAGCCCTGTTATTGGCGTAGATCTTTGGTTGATCTCTCACCCATGTGGTGTGTTTGTGCCAGTGTTTCGTATACATGCTATGAGTAGTTGCACTTCATGTACCAGTTTTCTTCAACTATACCCTTATACAGTACAACCCCCACCCCCCGCACACCGTGTTATACCTGTGCCTGACCCACATACTGTCTCACGTGATCTCTGGCTCCATCTCTACCTTTCTAACTCAGTGTTCGCCATCCTCGAAGGTCAGCAGTCGTTCTCACAGATTGAGTTCAGTCGTATGAACAAGATCTACTATTTCAACGTGTTCAACGTATACCTGGCATCCCTGTTTGGTTCGTCTTTTGTACAAATCTCATCTGTCTTTGAGGATCTGATCACCAGTCCCCTGGAGTTTCTGGAAGCGCTAGGGGTGACTATACCGAGCACAGCCTCGTTCTTCATCAACTATATGTAAGGGTTAGACTAACATATATTTATTTATGTG
>NW_014030460.1:0-985 GCF_001186125.1 Sphaeroforma arctica JP610
ATATGTATGTATGTATGTATGTATATGTATATGTATAGATAAATATATATTCCTCTGTATGTATCTATGTACTCTACCCCTCTTCTGACTATTTGTGGCACAATCCCAACAGTTGCGATCAGGAAAGCCGGATGAAACGTGGTTCGACTACCCTTTCACAGTGTTGGTGAAGAGTGTCAAGGAAAAGGTCATGGCCACAATCACAATGCCTCCTCAGGTACGTTTTATATCTAACGGAGACCGTTTAGACATGCACACATACATCTTTGTTTCTAAGATCGAAGAAAGGGATCTGTTTACATGTATGTATATTTTCGAGATCAGAGAAAGTGATTGCTATGGCGTAAGAATGATTGAGAATATGGTTCGCGCTGTCAGTTATCTGTTGCCTGGTTCTATTGGAACTGTTTAAGATTAAAACCTCCGTATTTGGCTGGTATCCATTGTAGACTGTCGCATAACTTTCGTCGGCCTATGACGTTAGTCGGGTAGTCGTGCTGCCAGACGTTGACATTGTGGTATTGTCGTATGGATATCCTAAAACCCTAAAACCCTAAAACCCTATCCCACGCGCTTGTTTTGTCGCATTGACTTGCTACTCTATCAGGAAGCGGCGGCGTTGGGGGCAGCCCCAGCCCCATCCGCAGGCAGCGCTGAAGTGAAGAAGTTAAAACAAACCATCGACGCACAACACAGAGAAATCACCATGCTCAAACAACAGGCTGCTGCGACGGTGTGTGTGCACGTGTATGCTTCAAGCGAACTGTAGTGAAAGGGTGCACCGCACGTATGTAGGAGATTTTGTACTGAATGTGTCTATCTATGGCTGTAGAATGTTATGTATATGTTTGTCCGGATACAATGGGGTGTGGTATGTATAGATTGGTATGTGGTGAGGTTGTATCACACCATTGTCGCATAACTTAGATCACAGGCTCAAATAATGGGCAGCTGCGATGGTGTGTGTTCGATTACATATACTTGT
>NW_014030459.1:0-985 GCF_001186125.1 Sphaeroforma arctica JP610
TATATATAAAACCAATATGAAGACATGAAGATGGCCAATGAAAACCTACCAATATCCATTTACAGGACTATTAAGGCATAGATATTATGAATGTACATACCACCACATACAGATGCTAATGAAAACAAACTAATATCCATTTACAGAACTGTTAAGGCTTAGATATTATGAATGTACACACCACCACATACAGATGTGTATGCCGACGTGCACGGATGACAAAATCTGACAGCTATAGTATAGCAGCACTGATAACAACTTGGTCTCTCGAAAATCTGAACAATATTCGCTTTGAAACCCGGCAAAGTAAAGCCAGCCCAACTGTCGAGTCTCTAATGTCCTGGGAACACGAAGAGGATGACGAGCCACAGCCCCCTACGCCCCAAACCTTAACCCACACACATTAAAGGTGATGCTCGTCTGTACGTACGACAGAGTCCACGCTACAATGTAAATACCAGTTGCGTATGCACATGTATATACAAGCGTGCGAGTGCATATATACATATATATAAATGTATGCGTGTACAAATGAGTGTCAACGCTAACAATACACGCACCACGTAATGCGCATTGAGGACACGTGCGACACACCTGCCACGAGGCGATGGACGTGACAATGTGTCGTTTGACCCCTGCGTCCGCTCTGAACACTTCGGCACACGCGGGTGCAACTGACACCAGCGCCACCAAGACCTGAACACAGGGAGACACGGGAAGGAGAAAGGATAGATGAGGTTGGTATGCGTTGGGAAGGATAAGGATGGAATGAGCTGGGAAGAATAAGGATGGTATGAGCTGGGAAGGATATGGATGGTATGAGTTGGGAAGGATAAGGATGGTATGAATTGGGAAGGATAGGGATGGTATGAGTTGGAGAGGATAAGGATGCTAAGAGTTGGGAAGGATAAGGATACTATGAGTTGGGAAGGATAAGGATGTTATGAGTTGGGAAGGATAAGGAGGTATGAGTTGGGAAGGATAA
>NW_014030458.1:0-985 GCF_001186125.1 Sphaeroforma arctica JP610
TATGTATGTTAGCAGGTGCTTGTGGCTGTAAGATTGATTTGGCGTGTACGTTAGCAGGTGCTTATGGTATATAGTAAGATTGATTGTGTATGTATGTTAGAAGGTGTTTGGGATATATAGTAAGATTGATTTTGTAAGCATGTTAGCAGGTGCGTGTGGTATATAGTAAGATTGATTTTGTATGTATGTTTACAGGTGCTTGTGGTATATGATGTCTTACTTTGTTTTGTAGTGTGTATAGTATGTCCTACTTTGTATAATAGTGTGTATAGTGTATCTGATAATGCGTACAGCATGTCTTAGTTTGTCTCATAGTGTTTACAGCCTGTCTTAGATTGTCTTCTAGTGTGTATTCTGCAATTCAGCGTGTCTTAGAATAGTTTGATAGTTCGTCTTAGTCTCACCTGTGATCTTCGCCCTATCAGATGGCGTCCAAGAGGGAGGGGCAGCCCCCGCATCGGTCTGTAAGCCAGCAAAGCCTACTTGTTCGCTCACATTCACACCCATTCGTTTCTCGGGACGATTCTTGTTGATGTTGAGATTTAATTCTCGCACCTAGTGTGCCGCAGAGAAGAAATAGGTCATCATTTAGGTATTAAAAATATATATATATACAATCCTATCTAGGTAGGTATAATGACTGATTGCGACACAGACACGTGAATATCAGGGTGCAACTAAACACATGTAATAACATTTTTTTTTGGGATGTTCACAGTACGTATGTACGTAAGGTTACACTACTATTAATATAACGACATACATTGAAAAGTACACATATATAAGTACAAACACAAGTATCATCAGCATTCATATAAACAAGGGATATGCGTATGTATTCCATAGCACATGAAATAAGAATAATAATTATAATATTCAATACACATACGCATATACATATACTTATATATATATATATATATATATATATACATATACAAGTAACATAACTATTAGACATTACCACACACACACACACACACAC
>NW_014030457.1:0-985 GCF_001186125.1 Sphaeroforma arctica JP610
TGGAAAGGCGTGGTTCTGTTCTGTGGTTGATCATATAATGATATATTCAGGACAGGTTATGGGCCATATTTGTTTTGGCTCATCCCTTCGGACTGATGAACTCACTGAGTGCTAGTTGCAACGTTTTCGACGAAGCTTTGATTCGAGTTGAAGTAGTGAAGAAACGGTATGTCTATTTTCTTCACACTCTAATATACATATCAAAATTTGTGTGTCACATATATATATAGGCAGCAGGGATACACATATAAACTATGTACAGCATCGCAGTTAGTTGCAATACGCTGAGAACTTAGTCCAGAATTAGTTGCAATACGCTGCGAACTTAGTTCAGAATTAGTTGCAATACGCTGAGATATGCTCGTCGCAGATGACCAGTGTTTTTGTATGACAACCCGGTTGTTACCAATCACGCGAATGTGTATATGAACACAAACACGCGTCTGTACATGTATACCAATCAATACGTTCTCATGTATGTGTACACCGTCAAGATGTATTTACATGTTTGCGCTTATTATTAAATATCACACAGGGGTATACAGTACATGTACATTGAATAGACACGTATGATTTTACTTGTACATTGAATAAACACACGCATGATTGAAAACTACATGTATGCCCTTATGAATAAATATATAATCTAACAAATGACAATTAAAAAGTGATAATATTAGAAACAGAATGATAATGCCAAATATATAACGTAATATTAGGTCGGTATTGACAATAGTATATATTAAATGATTTAATGATAACACTACTCCTATAACAGTATCATAAAATAGACTTCATGTTCACGACCACACATCGATAACTTTTACACACATATATATATCACCACATACACCATACCTGCGATTCGAACATAGCTGGAGAGTACTCTGATCTGTTGAGGCGGACGACGTCTGTTACGTTGTATGCTTTGAAGTAGTCTCTGTTTGGATTGTGATATGTATTGTCTTGTCAATGGAAAGGTATG
>NW_014030455.1:0-985 GCF_001186125.1 Sphaeroforma arctica JP610
ACCCAGGTCAGCATCCTCTATCAGCTCAGCATCGTCGAGCTCTTTCTTTACTCGGTCGTGTTCGTCTTCTTCCATCTCTCGTAGTGCCTCTCCCTAATACCCCTAAAAGTAATTCGAATAATAGAATCATATACAAACATATTAGCTATGCACTGTGGAATCACACGCATTTTAACGCGCACGCATCATGGATGATATATAATACTCAAACGAATAAACCTAAAATATATATTTAATATTATAGGAATATACCTAAGAAATACATTTGGTATAATAGGAATATTCCTAAAAAATGCATTTGATATAATAGGAATACAACTAAAAACCAAATTTGATGTATTAGGAACAAATCTAAAATATACATTCAATTTAAGAGGAATATACCTTAAAATTCATTTGATATGTATATACCTAAAAAGTTCATTTGATATAATAGGAATATACCTAAAAGTTCATTTCAATATAATAGGCATATACCTAAAAAATACATTTGATATAATAGGAATATACTTAAAATACATTTAATATGATAGGCATATACCTAATAAATACCTTTGATAAGATATATATATCTATCAAATTTATACATTAGATTTTCTTGCAGGTGCGCATAGACAGATTAAAAAAAGGAAAAGGTAGACCACGCAGATACAAGCATATCAACTATCTTATCTACCACAGATGCATAAGCACATGTCCTACTGCCACAGATGACATAGAAACTATGGCAAAACCACTTCTATATGAGAGAAATATTGTAGTATGAACCGATAAATATGAATTTAAGAGCTTCCGAGTGTCAGATGTAAACCAAATCACACCCAAAAAGCAAGCACTACGCTGCACAATGAAACAGTACGCCCTTGTTTGGCATAATTACATGCATAAATGAACTAATATATATTGATGTATATTGATGTATATATTCATATCTATACTAAAATAATAAAACTATCGTATATATATGTACATTTGTAAATTATAA
>NW_014030454.1:0-985 GCF_001186125.1 Sphaeroforma arctica JP610
ACCTGCCTTCTTGTCTATTACTCTATGTTGTATTTGTGGTACCTACCTTCCTGTCTAGTACTCTTGTCTGTGTTTTATATGTGGTACCTACCTTCCTGACTAATACTCGTGTGTGTTGTATCCGTTCCAGGACACTCGCGGTGGTGAATAATTCATCGTACGTGCGCCAGTCAGATGTCAGCGCCGCTCTCTTCTACACACTGCGGCACAGGAGTATGTCTATAAACTAATCACATGCCTAACTGTCCAGAGCTTGTGTACGATCTATAGTGCCACCGCGGTGGTCATAAGAGTTAGAATTAAGGGTTAGTCATAAGGGTTTGTCACGCTTATCTATCGGGTCAGGGGTATGTGTACAAACCGGTTTGGAACCTAATCGCATGCGTACCTGTCCAGAGCTTGCGTACTAAATATTGTGCCACTGCGGTAGTCATAAGGGTTTTCTTACGCCTACCTTTCGATCTTGGCCCAATCCTTGATATTGAGGCGTGGTGCATTATTTTTTAAACTATTTTTCGAAAGTCGTGTTGTGTTTTCTAGTCTAGTTTTAGAATGGCTGTGGAGGTGTGTATATAATGTCGTGGTGACCGTATACTACCCACGGTTGTCCCGTGTGTGAATAGATTAGACTTTCGCAAAGGGCCTCATAAAACTTAAGTTATGCGTGCCTCGGTGTACATAAGCGTAGGTACACAGACCGTGCTATGTTATCGGTGTATGTGAGAAGGCTGTATATGCTCGTAATATTGCCTATATATATATATATATATCTATATATATATATGTTTATATCAAGTTGGGATCCGGGAGGCGTATATGTTCGTGGTTATGTACACAGTATTGTGTATACAATAATACTATACACTATTTTATTCTCAACACATAGTACCTAGGCCAGATGACGACATGGGTGGTCTAGAGCAGTGTGCTGGCGATGCTGATGATCATACTAAAGAGGTAAGATATATATATATATATAAATGTA
>NW_014030452.1:0-984 GCF_001186125.1 Sphaeroforma arctica JP610
ATTGATTATGCTACTTATTCCATTGATTATGCTACATATTCTATTGATTATGCTACTTATTCTATTGATTATGCTACTTATTCTATTCATTATGCTACTTATTCTATTGACTATTCTACTTATTTTATTGATTATGCCACTTATTCTATTGATTATACTACGTATTTTTTTATTTTTTTTACTATACTACTTATTCTATTGATTATGCTACCTATTCTATTGATTATACTACATATTTTATTGAATATGCTACTTGTTCTATTGATTATACTTCCTATTCTATATACTATGCTACTTATTCTATTAATTATACTACTTATTTTATTGATTATTCTACTTATACTATTGATTACACTACTTAATCTATCTATTATGCTACTTATTCTATTGATTATACTATTTATTCTATTGATTATGCTACATATTTTATTGATTATGCTACATATTCTATTGATCATGCTACTTATTTTATTCATTATGCTACTTATTCTATTGATTATGCTATTTATTCTATTGATTATACTACTTATTCTATGGATTATGCTATTTATTTTATTGATTATACTACTTATTTTATTGATTATACTACTTATTTTATTGATTATGCTACTTATTCTATTGATTAAACTACCTATTCTATTGATTATACTACCTATTCTATACACTGTGCTACCTATTCTATTGATTATACTTCTTATTTTATTGAATATTCTACTTATATTATTGATTACACTACTTATTCTATTGATTATACTACTTATTCTATTGATTATGCCACTTATTCTATTGATTATACTCCATATTCTATTGATCATGCTACTTATTTTATTCATTATGCTACTTATTCTATTGATTATGCTATTTATTCTAGTGATTATAGTACATATTTTATTGATTATACTACTTATTCTATTGATTATGCTACTTATTCTATTGATTATGCTACTTATTCTATTGGTCATGCTATTTATTCTATTGATTATA
>NW_014030451.1:0-984 GCF_001186125.1 Sphaeroforma arctica JP610
ATATGAATATATATAGATAGATAGATATATTATATATACCCGTATACATATATATATATGTATGTATATATTATTATATTATTATATGATATTGTATGATATTATATTTATATTTATATATATTCTCGCTCAATAACCCCACGTACTGCAATGAAAAGTCATAAGGTCTATCACGTTGACCCAATAGACTTTCATACATATTAAATATACATTTACATTCGCAATGAACGTACTCAGATGATGTCTGATTCCATACCCACCAATCTACAAATACAAATAGATATCATATACATTTGCAATGAATGTTTTTAAATGTTGTAGTTTTTATACCCACTAACATACGTATACTTTACGCTTCAGGTGCCATGCATACACCCGACTTGTTCGACATCCTTCCCGGTAAACTGATCTCGCTCAGCATCCCCACGTACTGTAATGGAAAGGCTCGTGGTCTATTGGGTGGTCCAGCCACGCCCAAAGGAATGAACTTTATGCATAACCGTCGCGACGCACTAAAAGAAGCCGATCTGATTATACTGTGTGGTGTGGTGTGTGACTTCCGCCTCAAGTACGGCATGGCTATTCCGTACGCGACTACCCTTGTGACGGTATGTATATATATGTAAATTGATGCGTAGGTTAACAATGTGTTTGTTGGTATTCGTGAGTGTCCGACAAGGTACAATGTTCAGACTGTTGCTCTGAGCTCGTGGTGTGACAAGTTCAGTCTTGCTGTCTCGAACCTTTGAAAGTAGAGGGATGTCAGCAGCCAGATAATACCCATCTTTCCTACTACGTGATTGATTCTAATTTTTAATATTTGCATTATAGGTCAACCGTGAGTCTCGTACTGTAAACATGAATCGCACGCCGTCGGTGGGTGTGGTACATGACGCGGGTGACTTCATTGTGCAGCTGGCTTATCACTTCGAAGGCTCGTCAATAGGTATATTTGGTTATGGACATAATTCCATATACACACAC
>NW_014030450.1:0-984 GCF_001186125.1 Sphaeroforma arctica JP610
CATACACTGGCCTGTGTGCTGCTGTGTGCTAACCCCTGTGCACGTCGCCCTGCTTTACTATCCTTGCCTAAGTCCATATGCCCTGTTCTCCCACTCCTATATCTCGCACCCCCTCATCCCGTACCCTCGACATACAACTACACTCGGACCGTTGAACACCACCACACATCATCCGTGCACGCTGGCATACTTTGCTATCCTACTACCGCTACCACTGCCAGTTGAGCTGCAGCGTCGCTGCCCGCT
The DNA here is from genome assembly GCF_001186125.1 of Sphaeroforma arctica JP610. Classification (NCBI taxonomy): domain Eukaryota; class Ichthyosporea; order Ichthyophonida; genus Sphaeroforma; species Sphaeroforma arctica. The sequence continues at coordinate 247 of NW_014030450.1, forward strand.
CAGCCTTCTTGCGGTGTATCTTGAGATGCCTCGACAGGTAGCCTGGGCCCATAAACGTCTGCCCACACTCAGTACACTCGTACGGGCGTTCCTTGTTGTGTGTCTTGCTGTGGTTGGCCAGGGACGTGCCGCGGGAGAAGCTGGCTGCACAGCCTTCGTACGTGCACTTGTGTACCCGTGGGAGCGTGGCCGGATCCTGGTACTGAATCAGCACGCCCCCCACACCCGCTGTGGGGTTGCCGGTAGCATCCTTGACCACCATGGTGCCCGTTAAATGTCCACTACCAGCCACGGCTGTGTTGGTGCCGCCAGTCTGCCCAGCGACTGCGGCTTGGCCAACGCCTATGGGCTCACCCACACTAGCCAGCGCCAGACCTCCATCGCCGACCACTTTCTCCAGGACAGCATCTGCGTGCATTGATTTTAGAAGGTGTATTAGAATAAATATGTGTGTAATATCTAGGTTGGGTGTTAAATTTCGGGGCTAGCAATCGTGTGCGTATGCGGTTCTGCATGTGCATGTAATGTAAATATTCATGTATATGTCGCACCAACATGTACATACATATATAATTATATATATAGATGTGTATATATATACATATATACATATCTAATATACGTATATATATATATGTATATATAAATATATATATATATATATATACGTGTGTGTGTGTGTATGTGTGTGTGTGTGTGTGTGTGTGTGTGTTGTGTGTGTGTGTGTGTGTGTGTGTG
>NW_014030449.1:0-984 GCF_001186125.1 Sphaeroforma arctica JP610
ATATATATGTATGTATATATGTATGTATATCAATACATAATATGCCTGTACTTTCTCATACACACACGCTTTGCCGAAGACTATATCGGGCACATCAGAAAGAACTAAGCACAGAGACTTGGGCAGAAACATATTCACATGTAATATATATCAAGCACTAGTTAGATGTATGCGGTTGTATACATATACACACACCATCCATGGACAATACTTGATAATGAACATCCATACTAGATATCGAAATATACGCGCACATATGTATATACCTATATATTTGTATATTTACATATACGTATTCATAAATATACAGTTGTATTGATGACTCGGGTATGTCGCCCGAATCCGAGAATATTACGATAGCCGTTTACGTATACATGCTCACAAAGGCAAGTGGTACGTATACATAACTATACAGTTTTTATACGTTTACCTACTTATACAGTTATATGTACATATTTATACAACCATATACACTTGTGCATACTTTTACCGTTATATACATCTACATACGTATAGAAATATGCACTAATATGCACTAATACAAGTTTTATATACGTACATATACATATACATTCCTATACAACTACATCTACAAATACCTACCTACCTACATCTACATATACCTACCTACCTACCTACAGGTACATATACTTATACACACCTCTTGGCTGTCTTGGTCCCTAGTAAATCGGCCAGGTTAGAGGATGTCTCGGGGGTTTCCTTTTTTTTGGGCTTTAGGTCAGGATATGCCCTCTGTGTCACATACGTATACACAATCTCATGCATCTCCCTTATGTTGTCATAGCACTCGGGCGAATGCAACAGCACATACGCACACGTCCACCACAGCGACGCATACTCCTCCAGAACCCTCTAATGGCATAGACAGAGGGGCAAAGAAGGAATAAAAAAAGGGTCAATCAGGTATATATATACATATATATATTTACATACATATACATACATACATACATACATACATAC
>NW_014030448.1:0-984 GCF_001186125.1 Sphaeroforma arctica JP610
GTACACACCTCCAAGTGGTTCTGCAGTAGAGCGGATGATCTCAAGCGTACCACCTTAGCTCCTTGCGAGTATGTCACCTCAATGATTAGGCGACTGATGCGCCCGTCAGCCATGCGCATGACATTGTACCGATACTCTCCCGTCATCTCAATATCCACATCTGTCACAGCACTCCACGCTGTAGATGTTATATGGATGTAGTTATTATATGGATGTAATTATTAATATCTGATTATATAAAACTACTTATATTTACATTAAATAATTTCACACTGTTATTGGTATATGAATGTGAGTCATCTCAATGTCCACATCTGCCATAGCACTCCACGCTGTAAATGTTATATGAATGTACCTATTATATAATTACAGTATATATAATACCTTAAAATTACAATATATAACTACACGTTGCTCGTTATATGAAGGTATATTGGTGAATGATTGAGTATGAAGAACGACCAAAAAATCTCGTGGATAGATTCACCCATGAATATAGACAGAAATGAAGAATAGCAATACTGCTGTTAAACAATCTTATACATAGGACTATTACAAGAGCGACTAAAAATAAACCTCTTAGGTACATATACCCATGGATATAGTCAGGCTTTTAGGGTTTTAGACATGGAGAATAGGAATACTGCAAACCCTATAACCCCCCACCTTCAATAGTAATGTCCACTTTGCGCCCGTTTTTCTTGCTTTTGGGCAGCAACACCGAGAAGGGAGACAACTCGTTGATGGTATCTCCCTGGAGCCATACGTCTACCTCGTCGTTATCGCGGACGGTTTGACACATTGTTGACACGACGTCAATGTCATCCAGTGACATGGCAGGGGTTTGCACATCACCTTGCAATAGAGTGATGCTATAGAAATTGGAAACAAATCAGGATTCCGCACATAAACGGTGGCAGAAATTAGGTCGGTGAAGAAATGAGATAAGCCTGAAGAATATATATTTATGTATATCTATCTATC
>NW_014030447.1:0-984 GCF_001186125.1 Sphaeroforma arctica JP610
ACGTGTGTGAATGTATATATACACATATACGTGTGTATGTTATGTATATGTATATGTATATATATATATATATATATAAATATATATATATATTTATATATATTATTTTGTTCAATTGGACGATGAGTTTGGACGTGATTGCTATACGAGCATAGAACGGTACTTTTTGTATTTAAAGGACATTTATAACCCAAGATAAATGTCGTTTTGTCCAGTACTTTGAAGCCCGGGTTCTCCAGACTGTACAGTGTTTTCTGTTGATCTTGTGTAAAGAGAACTATATTTTCTTTGCATTCCATCGTCAATCGACGACTTCACTCATTTCAGCGTATGTAGACCCACTAAATTTGCCAATATTTTTATCTATGATTGTTTGATTCTGGGCATTGGTAAGGGGTTTCCTTCTGCATAATTGCTGAAGTCGCAAACTAAGCACACGTTTATTCATCTCGGTGTTTGTTCATCTAGCCCAGCAAATAGGCATGTACGCCGTTTTATACCCATTCTTGTACGTCGAATTGTAGTTTATGCTATCTCAAAGCAAGTATTGAGAGTCGTGCGAGTCGGTCAGTGCCGTGTGCCTTTTGAGCCATATGACAGCCTTGGTTGTCACTCTTGCTAATTGCAATTGCAGAGAACTATTCAACGTTTCTCTATCACTCCGATGTCGTCATTTTGTCATCAGGTGTGTCATTTATGTTTCCTTTCTACCTAGTTATCATAAGTTTACTGTTTGAAAATTATCTACGCGATACGCGATATCTTTGTGCGTACTGTATAACCTGCAGGTACCTGCTCTACGTTACGTTCGTTACTACGCAACAAAAATATCGATAGCAAATTAGGAACAAGAGACAGGGGTAGTACCGCACTCCACCTGGCAGCTGGCTGGACGCGATTGCAAACGAGTAGGAGAGAACTGTTTATCATTGTGCGTACTATATAGCCTGCATGTACCTGCTCTATGTTTGGTTCGTTGCTACG
>NW_014030446.1:0-984 GCF_001186125.1 Sphaeroforma arctica JP610
GATATAGATATATATAGATATAGATAACATTTAATCTACGTAAAATATACAAACAGCACAACACACATAATATATATACAATAGCTAAAGCTTACCCTATCCCAGTCGAAGTCAAACCCCATGCTAGTCATCTGCACCTTCATCTGTTCTATATTTGTCTTGGTCCACTCAGCAGGCGACAGACCACGATCGATGGCTGCATTCTCAGCAGGCAACCCAAACGCATCCCATCCCATGGGATGGACCACTTTTTCTCCTCGCAGGCGATAAAATCTATTAATAGATGGTGTACGAGTAGAGACTATAAATAGATAGCCTACGAGTAGATTTCAGTACTAGTGGTGTACGAGTAGTGACTATAAATAGATAGCCTACGAGTAGAGTTCGGTACTAGTGGTGTACGAGTAGAGACTATAAATAGATAGCCTACGAGTAGAGTTCAGTACTAGTGGTATACGAGTATATAAATAGATAGTGTACGAGTGGCGTCTAATTGTATGAGTAGTGACTATCAATAGTTGACTTAACAGTTTAAGTCTCTGGACAGATGGCAGTGCGCATAGTACTTATCAGGAATTAGAGGTGAGTCCGATATGTTTTCGGGTATAATGAAGCAAAGGGGGAGGTTCATAGGGTGTCCATACATATATATATATATAACTACACAGAACACAGACACAGACACAGACACAGACACACACATATATATATATACAACTACACACACACACACACACACACAGATATATATATATATAGATACATATACATATACATATACATAAACATTTATATATATATATATATATAAATATATATGAACATATATATACACATACATACAAATATATATAGATACATATATGTATATATATATATATATATATATATATGTATATATATATAAATCCATCAAATACTCGTATTTTATATACATATGTACATATATACATAGGACATATATACATACCTACATACATACAC
>NW_014030444.1:0-983 GCF_001186125.1 Sphaeroforma arctica JP610
AATGTGTATATGTGTGTGTGTGTGTATGTATGTATTTGTGTGTATGTTCATACTCACCCTTACATGTATTTGTCTCTGCCCACAGATCATCGACACAACGCTGTTGAATTGCTTCCTGGCTGTGAGTCCCAGTCGTTTGCCTCGGCTGCTGCGCCGACCCAATCACTGCTATATTCAGGAGAGCGAGAAGATGTTGCGCGCGCACAAGCGAGCGAATGAGTTGGCTATGCTGTATCAGTATAAGGTATGTGCATAGAGCGGTATGGATTGTACAGGAACGGAGTGGATGATGCCATATCCATGCGAACTTACGCGTATATATCGTCGCTATCGAGTGTATATAGTCTCGCTTGTCTATTACAGGCCCTTCAACTGACTAATGTAATGGTTTATCTAATATAATGGTCTATCTAATATAGTGGTTTATCTAATATAGTGGTTTTACTGATATATTGGTCTATCTAATATAGTGGTTTATCTAATATAGTGGTTTATCTAATATAGTGGTTTTACTGATATAATGGTTTTTCTTATGTAATGGTTTATCTAATATAATGGTTTATCTAATATAGTGGTTTATCTAATATAATTGTTCATCTAATATAATGGTTCATCTATCATAATGTTACATCATAATGTTTTTCTAATACTATGGTTTATCTAATATAATAATTTATCGTATGTAATGGTTTATCTAATCTATTGGTTTTTCGAGGGTGATGATTTATCTAACATAATGGTTTATCTATCTGCTGCTCTTAGGGCATGGATATCAAAGCCCTGGACTTTCTGCGGGCAGAGGCGGACGACGACACCAGTCCCTTATTTGGAGTGTACCCGACCATCGACTATCTGAAGACGCTCACATGTGAACGTATACGCCTCATCCTCACGTATTCAACCTGGCCGCTGCAAGTCAATCCTAAGGAAGCGCTCAAGGTAAGCCACTCGGGGGTATGGGCACAGACACTCGTGTCATATAT
>NW_014030443.1:0-983 GCF_001186125.1 Sphaeroforma arctica JP610
TTAAACCGTAAATACCATAATGAATTACATACTCTACTATATACCAACTGTTTACCTGGAATCGATATGTAGGTGCATTTTCGAAGTATCTCATCTTTACGTTCCTCAGGCTGACATATCTCTACCAGTTGAACTTCGTCAGACGGCCGGTCAGAGTTCTTACCAAAAACTGTATAGCCATTGCCTACAAAGACAAAAGTATCGCACGGCATGTCTAAAAAAAGTTTGGCGAGTTCCTGCGTCCTCCTTGTCTTTGTTTCAAAATATATTCACAAGCACTATATTTACAATCGTACAGCGATACACTTAAGCACTATATTTACAATCGTACGACGTACAGTTATACACTAAAAACAATAAACACAATCCAAATCACTTCCTGCTCACAAAAAAAGTACATTATCTCTAGCCCCCTTCCTCTACTAGCCTCCTGCCTCCCATATAAAAGTATTTTCTTTTTTGGGCGAGAGGCTATGCTATGATAGTTGGTACACGGTACATACACTAAAACCTTAAATTTAAAATCCTACTATGGTGTAATCGCTTTAAAATGATACAGGAAACCACCACTACTTCAGCTAGGCACAGCCCACACTAATAGTGACCCGATTCGGACGTTTGATAGCGGAAATTGCTCACAAAGACCTGATTCAGAAAATCGCCTGGACACATTTTTGGATTTGTCCATAGTTCAAAATCTAGTTTTGACAAAATCTTGAAGTTTTGGCCGTTTGTGGTGGAACCCACCATGCAGTACGAATTTTGGACTTTTGAGGGCAAAGATCGACATGCCAGCCCATTTCTAAGACTTATGCCATCATCAGATTTTCGAAATTGATTTCCCATCCTGTTGAAAGGTGTATTTATTGTACTCTAATAATAATAATAATAACTTCTACTAGATATCTCAGCTGTAACTATATCGTACACATTCTCAGGTACCCGACGGTGAGGAGTATACTTCTTCTTGGCAAATTCTGCCT
>NW_014030442.1:0-983 GCF_001186125.1 Sphaeroforma arctica JP610
TTTCTGATCACAAATCAGCGAAAATGCTGTTACGTATAAGTAATCTTGGAAGTGTGTTAGAGCTGCCACTATGGCTAATAGCTCTTGTTTAACAGTTGGATAATTCAACTGTGAAGTATTCATTGCTCGACTAAAGAATTGTATATATCTAGGTTTGTTATCTATAACCTGATATAATACTCCTCCTAAGGCTAAGTCTGATGCGTCCGTTGCTATTTCAAACGGCACGCCATCGACTGGCCCTTGTATAACTGGGGCTTGTTGGACTGCATGTTTAAGCGCTTTAAATGCGTCATCACACTCTTTAGTCCACAAGTCTCCTAGTTTGCCTTTATGACATCTTAAGTGTCCAAAAGATTTAAGGTAGTCAGCTAGGTGTGGTACTCCATCTGAAAAGAAGTTTACAAACCCACACATGCTGTTAACATCTCTTCCTGTAGTTGGTGTTCGCCAATCTAACAGGTGTTCTACCTTACCGGGGTCGATCTTAATACCTTCCCCAGATATATGGTAGCCTAAGAGCTGTATTTCGCTCATTGAGAAGTGGCATTTCTTCTCGTTAATCTTGAAATTTTGCTCATTGAGTCTCTTAAGGACTCGTCTGACTAATGCGGCGTGTTCGCCTGTAGTCTTAGAAAAGATGACTATGTCATCTATATAGACTTGCACGTTAGGCATGTCTGCAAACATTTCTCTGCATGAACCGGTATTGTTTGCCTTTCCACGTAAAGCTAAAGTATTTACGGTGGGGTTCATATACCTGCATTTGATAGTATCCTTGTGCAAGGTCTATAGTTGTAAACACTGTAGCACCTTCCATCCTTCGCAGTAGCTCGTTAATACGAGGTAAGTGAAAGTTATGAGTCGGCAATAATTTATTTATTGGACTCATATCTAAACATACTCTGACTTTCTTAAACGATCCGTCAGAGTTATGTTGGTCTACGGCTAGCAGTGACAAGTTAACTGGTGTTTGTTGATAG
>NW_014030441.1:0-983 GCF_001186125.1 Sphaeroforma arctica JP610
ACTCATACACTCCAATTGAATTATATACGGTCAGATGGAGACGGATGTAAATAACTTTGTAGCGTTGCTAGCCATGAACGCATATTCAACGTTAATATCAATCAAACATGAGATGGTAATGTCACCCTCTCAAATCACGTCGGGTGCATTCATAAGGAGGCGCTATCTACAACATTGACGCTTTGAATGCCACCAACACCATCCACAACGTTAACTTTATCAAATACAATAATGTGATACTATCATCTCTCACCCAAATAAAATTACCCTCAGTCAGAAGGAGGTGCTATCTACAACATTGAGACATTGAATGCCACCAACACCATCCACAACGTTAACTTTATCAAATACGATAATGTGATACTATCTTCTCTCACCCAAATAAAATTGCCCGCAGTCAGAAGGAGGTGCTATCTACAGCTTTGAAGCATTGAATGCCACCAACACCGTCTTCAAGAACAACACAGCCGCAGCGTCTGGAGCAATCGCCATTCAGATGGGAGATGGGAACTTTGACAACTGCACTTTCTTGAGTAACAAGGCCGTGGTGAGTACTATTCACTTCAATTGGTACGTCCATATAAATGCTTATGCTTCTATCTACAGATATATATATATATATATATATATGTAAATGTATATATAAATACATATATCTTTATTTTATGTATGTATATGTATGTGTATATATATATATATATATGTATGTATGTATGTATGTATGTATAAATATATATATATATATGTATATACATATATATATATATATGTATATGTATATTTCGATATATACATATGTATATATGTATGTATGGAAGTATATGTATACAAACACACACATATATATATATATATGTATATGTATATATGTGTGTGTGTGTATATATATATATGTATATGTATGTATATATATATATGTATATGTATATATATGTATATGTATATGTTTGTATTTATGTATCGTACGTACGTACGTACTTACG
>NW_014030440.1:0-983 GCF_001186125.1 Sphaeroforma arctica JP610
TATGTGTGTGTGTGTGTGTGTGTGGGTGGGTGAGTGGGTGGGTGTGGGTGGGTGTGGGTGGGTGTATATATAAATATATGCATGTATTTATATTTAATATATATATATATGTGTGTGTGTGTGTGTGTATGTGTGTGTGTGTGTATGTATGTATGTATGTGTGTATATGTGTGTGTTTGTGTGTTTAATCGATACGCATATAGTTTACATGTGTGTGCAAATAGGCGTGTATGCATATATAGACTTACCTTTGTATACATACGAATACATTTATTCATGTATCTATATTATTATAGTGATTCATAATTTTTACAAGATGTACTTGCATATGCTTTTAAATATTTCACAGCATCGTGTGCTGCTATTTATCGATCCGTACGAGGTCGAATAAACGTTACATTTCCCATATAGCTTTCACAAACTGCTCGGTTCACCTTGCAACATATATCTGTGCTACAATGTCTATATGCAATAATTGTATATAGCACTGGGAGTGTGCATGTGTATGCCAAGTTTGATCCTCGTGGAATTCGATTCTATATAAGTATACGTGTAGGTCGATGATCTACAAACGTTTACACGGATAGCGTGTATTGTGAACAAATCCGTGCTACATTACCGGCTTATCTCAGTTCTACTATAGATCTACGTATTGTGTCTACAGTTGTATTCATGTACACATACACACATACATACATATATGCATGCTTCAATGTATAGACATCAGGTACACACACCGAGAAATAATAAATAGTCACACAGCCGTGGGCGTATTCATGTACACATACACACATACATACATGTACACATGCTTCCATGCATAGGCATCAGGTATGCACACCAAGAAATAATTAACAAGTTTACATCCGTGTGCGTATTCATTGGCCAGTGCTCTTAGACGTAGTAAACCCCTAAACCATATACGTCTATGCGTAGTGAACCCTAAACGCTATACATCTATGCGTAGTACGAAACCCGTAAAC
>NW_014030438.1:0-982 GCF_001186125.1 Sphaeroforma arctica JP610
ATATATATGAGCACTCATATATACAAGTACTCACATGTCCACAGGTTTATTCATTTGTTTGTACGATTATTCGCACATGTCTATGTTTGGAAGAGTTTCAAATGTATCATCTTGCCCGTGTATGTATATATATATATATATACGTGCGTACATATAACAGTCAGCGTTTGTGTAGGCAAATTACTCTCTGTGTGCATCTCACTTGACTACTCATCGGGATAGCTTCGCGTGTTCGCTCATTTTACGAATGTATCTTCCTCCACATACCTAACTCTATCGACTCGACTGTAATAAGAATCACATACATTGTCATGCATAGACTCGACTGTTATATGAATCACATACATTGCCATGCATAGACTCAACTGCTATATGAATCACATACATTGTCATGCAAAGACTCGACTGTTATATGAATCACATACATTGTCATGCATAGACTCGACTGCTATATGAATCACATACAATGTCATGCATAGACTCGGCTGTTATATGAATCACATACATTATCATGCATAGACTCTGTTATATGAATCACATAAATTGTCATGCATAGACTCAACTGTTATATGAATCACATACACTGTCCTGCATAGACTCAACTGTTATATGAATCACATACATTGCCATGCATAGACTCCACTGTTAAATAAATCACATACATTGTCATGCATAGACTCGACTGTTATATGAATCACATACATTGCCATGCATAGACTCGACTGTTGTATGAATCACATACATTGCCACGCATAGACTCGACTGTTATATGAATACATACATTGTCATACATAGACTCGACTGTTGTATGACACATACATTGTCATACATAGACTCGACTGTGATATGAATTACATACATTGCCACGCATAGACTCGACTGTTTTATGAATCACATACATTGCCATGCATAGACTCGACTGTTATATGAATCACATACATTGCCATGCATAGGCTCGACGTTATATAAATCCACATACATT
>NW_014030437.1:0-982 GCF_001186125.1 Sphaeroforma arctica JP610
ATCAATTTAGAACATGCAATCCGTGTGTCTGATATAGAGCGTAGTTTAGATATTAGGATACAATAAATCAGAAAATATTGAATATTTGTATTGTCGAGTGGATCTTATAGTGACTGCTGACTAACCACTGGACTGGCTATCACCTGTTTCTCTGCGCGTATAGTGTACGACATATATATATTTATATATATATAATGCATATATTGTATATAAGTATTATTTATATATTTATTCAAATGATGAACATAGTTGAAAGCGGTACGCGCAGTTGTATATGTGCAGGTTTGTGTGCAACTCATGTATTGCTTCGGTTGTTCCGTGAGACATGTGGTGGGTATGGGATAGGCATATAAACGAAGAATAATTCATTGCGACGATATAAACTTCTTGACCTGAAGACCTTCAATCGATATGTAAAATTCCAGCCTCACACATATTCTTATTCGAACACAAATAAAGGAATAACCTAACACGTATACGGAATATACGAATCTGTATACTCGTACGCGCATGTATTACACCTAGGTGCGCTGCGCAATCCTGTTGTTATAGGGCTCACGCTTATTGCAATCTGTGAGTAGTCGGAGATTTTATCAACTCAACCAATACAGATATATTGTTACTCTTTTAGAAGCTACTATATACACGGTTATGCAGCCTTGAACCTGTGTGTATAATACATATGTGCTTGCAGATCGTTCAATGTATACGTATGCTTTCGCCTGCAATATTATCGCGTTCATCACGGCGCATCTACGGGGTGAACTCAAGGAAACGTCTTTCAAGCACGCTAGGATCGTATGTCTGACGATAATTGACCCAACTGGAGATATGCGTCGCACTAGATTTATACTTGGTTGGACAACCGCCAGTATAAATCGATTTGAAATACTTTATATATATATATATATATATATATATATATATATATATATATATATATGTGTGTGTGTGTGTGTGTGTGTGTGTATATATATATATA
>NW_014030436.1:0-982 GCF_001186125.1 Sphaeroforma arctica JP610
AGTGTAAGTATAACTTTCTAAAACAATTCTGCAACGTGCTGCTCATCTTATTCTATATTATTCTGGCGAGAGCATCCAAATTGATATTTTTTTTTGCCACAGTTATAGACGAATGTATGATTGAAAACATTAATAAGACGATCTTCTCTTTCAAACATTCGTGTCATAGCGCCAAACCAAATGCTGAGAACATAGATTATTACATCTCTGATAGGGTTTAGGGCTTTTGGTGAGTCGTCGGTGCTTTTACGTTACATTTCTTGAGGCTTGGATCAATCATAGATCATTTAAAATTCATAAAATGGACAAACCAGCAAACAATAAGCTATTGAGATGGTCAGTTGACGTTCAAGAGTTCAGCATGGCTATGAAATATAACAACGGCAGCACGAACTTAAACCCTAAAACGCTACAGCATACTGGATAGTGTACACACTATCATTAAATACCTACGTTCGCATGCATCTGCACAAGCAATACAAAGAAATCCCACAATACTCATTGCAAGATTGTGAGAAATCAGAAACACGCTGGTGAGAATCTATTTATGGATCCTCTGAAGGTGCAAGTTGGTTCCCGCTTGCGAGGCTCGCAGGTAGGGATGCGTCGCAACAGGAAAGAGATCATTTCAAACTCACTTCAAATTATGTACACGAAAGCGAAGACAGCTTGAAGATATGGATGTAATTTCAGTAATTTGAGATCCTAACCCATTTCACATATCTTCGGCTATACGAGAAGAACATCTAACTTGGCCTATGAGACTTGCTCGCATAGCGATTAACTCAACATATATGCAGACGCTGAAAAGCGTGCGAGACTTTAACCCAGAATTGAGACAGTAATGAGCTATCGATACTAAGCTTGGAATTTCCATATAGACTACGAGGTATTTGCAAATATTCTAAGTACAGTGAAGCATTTCTTATCACTAGCGACAAAAGTGCAGTAAAGTATTTCTTATCACTAACGACAAGGCACA
>NW_014030435.1:0-982 GCF_001186125.1 Sphaeroforma arctica JP610
GTAATAGTATATATTATAATAATAATAATATATATATATATATATATATATATATATATATATATATATATGCTACAGATGGATGCTCTTTAGAGGAAAAAGCAATGCAAGCATCAAGGCTCGAATCGCAGAAAGATGCTTAGCTAAGTAAGTTTATAATTGAATGTCTGGGGTGAGGGATCCTTCAGTTTGGTCGCGTCGCTGGTTTTGTGGACATTCTATAGGCGATAGCCATGCGAACGTTAACGAAAGCAGGCTCTAACCAATCCATCAGATGAATAAACACTCACTTGAACAACCCACAATACACCTCGCAGTCTTGGGAGTTGCATCCCTTAACGGGTGTGACGAGGTGGGCTGATAGACGAATGAATATGCAAACCTCGTGCCATGGGTTCGTATACTACTGGGGTTATAAAGTCACGTCCGGACACAGGTGTGGTTGGGAATATGTGCTAGTCCTCAGACGAATTTTCAAAAACACACCCGAACGTAACGGGTACGTTAACTACCATATAGTCCTGGGATCACGTCTGGTACTGACCGAAATAAAGAGAATTCTTACGTAAATGACTTGTGTATAGTACGCAAATGAAATGAAAATGCACGCCAAAATGAGCACGTCAACTACCTGGTAGTCCTGGAGCCCCTGCCGGTGGGTCGGTTGGCGGGTAAGCCTTTGGGCATCACCAACTGCGCACCGCCAGCCGATGTAAAGCACATGCTAGCAAAAGACAAGCCCACACTACTGCTCAAGCTGGAGTCTACGGCTGCAACACCCAGAATGCCTGTGTATGAGGGTTGGGAGGAAGCGTGAAGTGAGATACAGTGAATATATATCACAATATTATACATATATATATATATATATATATATATATATATATATATATATATATATATATATATATATATATATATATATATATATATATATATATATATATATATATATATATATATATATATATATATATATATA
>NW_014030434.1:0-981 GCF_001186125.1 Sphaeroforma arctica JP610
CGTAATACACATGCTACCTTGATTGCATCGCCTCCACTTAAGTGCTGCGACGATGTCAAACTGGTTAATGGCTCAGACGACTTCTCGAGAACAGCAGCTTCCATCTCTGTTGCTGCAAAATATTACCCACAATAAAGTAAGTCGAATGCTAAAGATCTAAATTTTGTCGTGATAGGGACCCGCATAAATAGGATAGTCCGACATCTGAAATATATAATACTAAGATAGGCCCATACTAGACTCAATGGGATACGCAGCTGCAAGTCTTTCATTGATACATCGTATATACTTACTCTCATTGTCTCGCTGCTCCAGCTGGTCTTTGAGGTCCGTTATGCTTTCCAGCAGATCCTTCTTTTCTGCATCGAGTTCTTCTATCTTCTCTTCCATCTGGGTGACATCGTGGGTGAAAGTCAGGTGTCACATGTCCGGTGTCACATGTCAGGTGTCACATGTCAGATGCCAAGTGTCAAATGACGGTACACATTAGTCAAGTGCGCAAGGCTACCATATGCTTAGCTGGTTCTAGGAAAGCCAGCTTGCACAAAAAGTGAACATGAGAGTAGACAAAAAAGATTGGAGTTCGAACGAACCGAAAAAAGTGTCGGAAGAACCGAAACTGTCCTATCTAAATTATGTTCCGAAAATCGGAAATGGCGTCGAGAATCGACCGTTTACCAAAATCAATTCTCTGCTATACATGCTACAAAGCATAAAAATTCACTCTAAAAAAAATACTCACTTTATAAAACACAGTACATTCGCCCACGGCACTCTGGCTAGCTAAACTTTTTAGATTTGCCCTAGTTGAAAAAGCCCATCACCAGGCAAAGGTTCAACTACTCTACGAACGCACAGCAGCAATTTCATCTTTCGGTAGTAACCAGTACAAAGAGTGTATATAAATATATAAATATATATATATATATATATATATATATATATATATATATGTTGTGTGTGTGTGTGTGTGTGTGTGTG
>NW_014030433.1:0-981 GCF_001186125.1 Sphaeroforma arctica JP610
ATAAATATATGCTGTGTATGTGTATGTGCGTCTGTGTCTGTGTGTCTATGTCTGTGTCTGTGTGTCTATGTTTGTATGAATGTTGTGGGTGGATGGATGTGTTTAGAATTGCAGTGATAAACTCTTGACATGACTATTCGAACCTATTAATATACGTCATCATCCATTCAAACCAATGACCCGACGACAGCGAATACGTTGAAGACAATCCTGGCACAACAAGTGTCTATATATATATATATATATATTTGTGTGTGTGTGCATGTATATATGTCTGTATATATGTATGCATGTATGTATATATGTATGTGTGTGTGTGTGTGTGTGTGTGTGTGTATGTATGTATGTATGTAGGTGTGTATGTATGTATATTTATTTATATATATATATATATATATATTTGTGTGTGTGTGCATGTATGTATGTATGTACGTATGCATGCATGCATGTATGTGTGTATGTGAGTATGTATGAATGTATGTATGTATGTAGGTATGTATGTATGTATGTATGTATGTATATATGTATATATATATATACATATATATATATGTATGTATGTATGTATGTATGTATGTACATATATACCACTGTGTGTAGTAGTAGTAGTAGTAGTAATTGTAGAAGAAGAAGAAGCATCTGACGGGCATGCAAGCTATTTGATATCTCTGTATTGACATTTAGATATTAACTACACTCAGGACAACGATCAGGAGACAGCGGATGATTCCCAAACCCTTCTGGCCCAGCAAGTATGTCTGCGAGAGCTCAGAGAGGTGCTCCGTCCTCATGCAGGTGTTATAGGGCCTTTCTACAGTAGAATTATGAGACAGCTGCCGCAGACTTAACTGAGATATATTTAAATATATATATATAAATATATATATATATATATGCCACAGACTTAAAGCCGAGATATATTTAAATGGATATATATATGTGTGTGTGTGTGTGTGTGTGTGTGTGTATGTGTGTGTGTGT
>NW_014030432.1:0-981 GCF_001186125.1 Sphaeroforma arctica JP610
ATGTGTGTGAGTGTGTGAGTGTGAGTTTGTGTGTTATTGTGATATTATTTTTTGTTTATGCACGTGTCCATTGAAATGAAATTGTGGGAGTGCACAATTTTCAAACTATTAATGCCATGGAAGATGAATATGCGTATAGAAGATTAAATATCTATCAACGACTGGCACCTTCCTGTACATCCCTCTGCATTTGTATTTGCGATGTATTTTAGTGATAGGTATATATTCATATTGGATACTGCATTCGTCTCATCGTTAAAAATAACCCAGATAAGACGTTGAATCTACATTTTTTTTGTGAACATGAACAACGCTGACCTCTGTATACAGACACTTCATATCATATTCTATAGGAGCGTTCAATGTTATGCTAGCAATTACCTCCTGTTTCTCTCAGGCCAAAGATGTCCGCACCATAGTAAACCAGCATAGATACAGTCACCGCACCCACACCGGCTGTAATGGGTCTACCAAAGAACGTCTTCATCTCTCTGATGTTGATATCACTGACGAGCTAGCATAGGTCTATCAAGTATTACATATGGACTATGAAGTATTTACAATTTTTTAATCCCATGTATTTGGTGTCAAAATATATTTATACTGTTGGCTACAGACCTTATTTTAAAGTTACTATACGTTAACGTAAACGTATGAAGTTTTGATATTATTAACTATGATAGTGTGGTAAATAGCCCCTAGAAAGGGACTGACCTACTATGAAAAGTTATAGTACTATCTCTCGGAAGTAGTTATATATCGTGCTTCAGAACCCCAATACGCCACCCATATTAATCATTCAAGAGTCAAGACCAAACCAAAATACACGATAATCTATGAATCAATCGACTATCATACGCTATATTATGTAAAAACGTATTGAGGTCAAGCCGAAGCATGGATGGGATCATGGATCTGGTTCATTCTACAATCTGTATATTATTGGCTATGCGTAAATTCGCGCGAAACCCTTTTTCCTTT
>NW_014030431.1:0-981 GCF_001186125.1 Sphaeroforma arctica JP610
TATATATATATATATAAACATAAACATGTGGACAAAGGTGTACAGGACCTACAAAAAGTACTGTGATTAAATTCCATAAAGTATATCTGCGCTAGCTCGAGGATGACAATACACACACACGCATACGAAGTTTATGTTGTCTGCATAGGACTGTGAGTGAGCACGCATACATAAATACAAATATACATGTTCTTTGCGTTTTGTGTGCGATACGTAAACCGTCCTGCTTTCAATGACCAGTCATACAATCGCATACACGCATTACAACACAATTGGATATCTGTATTTGTATATTCATGAGCCTCAATATATATAATGCGATTCCTACATGCAACGCACGACGCTCGCCAGTGCATGTCATGCCCACACGGTACGTGAAGTATACTTTGTACAGTGATATAAATAATTGCAAATGACAGAATACCTGACCAACCAGTGGAAAGAGAGGATATATAGACCACGTGTAGACGTGTAGTGACAATTGATGGTGTGAAACATGCGGTGGGACATCCAATGTCGTGCCTCACCGTGGGTCGTTGTAGGACACTTGTCTAATTTCGAAGACCAACTGCTCCAGTGGTAGGTAGATGCTTTCACTCTCGCGGTAGATTTTCATGATCAATCGGGTGGGAAATCCCTGTACGATAAATATGCTATAAGCTTCAGTGACGCAGTGACGTATGATGAATATATGAACACATCCTTGCGTTGTATACTGGTAATCATATACACGCCACACAATGGTGGATATGGTACATTCTAAAATGATTTGAGTTCTTATTGTATATATATATATATTTATATATAGAGGATAAACACAAAACTCAAATCATATATATATATATATATATATATATATATATATATATATATATATATATATATATATATATATATATATATATATATATATATATATATATATATATATATATATATATATATGTGTGTGTGTGTGTGTTTATATATATATATATATAT
>NW_014030430.1:0-981 GCF_001186125.1 Sphaeroforma arctica JP610
ATATAGTATAGTATATATATATATATAGTAGTAGTAGTAGTAGTAGTAGTATATATATATATATATATATATATATATATATATATATATATATATATATATGTATATATATATATATGAGCGTACCACTTGTATCCTGTTCTGATAGATGCAAGTCGGACGAAAACCTACGACTTGTGATGAATAAACACACTTATACTTAAATTTATAGAATTATAATAGCTACGACGCTTGAGGCAACCCAAACTCATCTAACTTCTGTGCCTCTGGTTGTGCCGTGCCCGCAGGCACCGACGTGGCCGGGAGAGTATCCGTAGGTACTGTGGTAGGTGTTGCCTCTAGAATATCGAGGTCATCTAATTCATTAAGCAGATCGTCATCCAGGGCTTCCAACTGAGAAAGATCATGGATTAAATAAAAGAGATTGATTGGTGAGCGCATGAACCGTAAAGAGTAGGTTTTCTTTAGAAACGCGAACAGAGGTTTGGGCGCGGAAGCGAGGACATATCAATATCCTGATGAAAACTGGATTGAAGAATATGCACAATTTGGCGAGCTTTGTTTAGTGTATTGAAGTTTGAGGATTTTCCGCTGCAAATCACTTAACTAGCAGCAGTCTCAGGAGACCTTTGCTAAAAAAATATTGAATGCACAAACATGTGAAAGAAAATATTCTAAAGTATTGAGTTAAATAACACGGCCATATAAATGCGTTGTACACACGCTAAACGTAGGATAACACTTCGGGTGCAAAATATGAATTGTACGCTACAGTACCTCCGCATCCAAGTCAGCTTCATCCACATCCTGACCGATGCCGTACGATCGTCCCATCGCCTCTTGCACTTCTGCAGCGTCGGACATGAGTTCCTCAAGTTCATCTTGCACATCCTGGTTGTGAGTAGATTCAACAAGGGATCAGATCACAAGTGTGATTGGTTTTAATTGTCACCCACCCACCCACCCGCCCGCCCGCCCGCC
>NW_014030429.1:0-981 GCF_001186125.1 Sphaeroforma arctica JP610
CGTATGCGTGTACCTCAATCATAGACGAGCATGTATTCATACCAACCCCTGTTACCCGTCGCAGACAACAACTATCAGAAGTACCGCCTGATACTTAAGCGCATTCCCGAGCATCTGCACGTGGTCCCGTTTCTGGGTGTGTGGCTGACTGACATAACATATCTCAGCACAGCTCTGGCGGATAACAAACCAGAGTTACGTATAAAGACAGATAAGATACTGAACGAGGTATGTGTGTCGAAGTTGCCAGGGATACCATCTTTTACGTTTTCCCCCTCTGATACGTTTTCTATTGGCTTGTACGTTTTATACTATCTACTACGTTTTTCTGTTACTCGTAAGTGGGATGCCGGTTGACAGATATATATACATTACCCCCAATCCTATCATCCGCCTCTTATCTACACCCCCAACCCTATCATCTGCCACTTATCTACCCCCACCCCACCCTATCATCTGCCCCTTATCTACACTCCACAGGTGTATGGATACCAGTGCCGCATGAACCATCTGATGTCCATCTTTGGCCTGAGATCATACTTAATGTACACTGCCTGTATGGGCGATGAAGAGGAGCAGTACAAACGAAGTCTATTTTTAGAACCTAGAGACGGCGACGCTACTAGCGGTCACTCACCGAATGCAAATAGACTCACAGTCACATCTCCAACTGGAGCAACGAGAGATAACGTCAGTTTGGTAAGTGATTATGCTTGTATGTGAGTGCGTATGTGGATATATGAACATGTGCATGAATTTCAAGCGCATACGTATATATATATGTATGTGTATGTATATATATATATATATATATATATTTGTGTGTGGGTATGTATGTATGTATGTATGTATGTATGTATGTATGTATGTATGTATGTATGTATGTATGTATGTATGTATGTATGTACGTATGTATGTATGTATGTATAAATATATATATGTATATATATAGGATATATATATATGTATGTATGTATGTAT
>NW_014030428.1:0-981 GCF_001186125.1 Sphaeroforma arctica JP610
TATTCAAATACACAGGTGCGCACATATTATATAGATTCATATATAAACACTCAGGCATATATATATATATGTATGTATATATATATACAAACCTATGTTGATTTTGGTTTAGTCGTTTCTACGTTTAAAATCGACGTGTTAAAGGATGTCTTGTGTTACCGTGTCTCTAAACAGTTTTGTCGCCATTGCATGATTTCCTGGAGGAAATGGGTGTACATTGGTTTTGATGGGCGTTAGACCGATTATATGCATACTGTTTATGCCTAGAGTATAGCGTTTATTGCAAGCTTAAACACGTTAAGCTGGATGAGTCTCCATTACCCCTTTTTTTTAGCCTCGAAGCGGTAGTTGTGCAGGGCCCTGCTTGTTTAAGTACATCAAATGAAGCACAGCGCAACACTGCTAACGTGCACAGTGTGCACTGGGCATTGAGTTTGCATTGAATCCATCAAATAGAATACTTGAAACCGGCCAAGCATAGGGGGGGGGGAATGGGATTACGTATGTCGCACCCCTGACTGATGATTCTATATATCTTTTGGTTCATTGTAGTATCCAAGATGACGTGCAGTTCTATGATGCACACAATGTTGCGGAGCTGTCATGGGCGCTCGCTAGATTGAACTTGACGCACGCGACTTTGTACAAAGCTATGGGAAAACGGTTAAAGGCTCTGGCAAAGGACATGACCCCACAGGTAGTTGCTTTTGCCCAAGTATCGTTCTGTAAATAGATTGGTATGACTGTGAATGTTGCTGCGAGCCTTGTAGGAAAATCAGAAAAACACACACATATACATATAAATATATATATAAGAATAAAAATATAGATGTACATGTATATATATATATATATGCAATATGTATTATTACATATATATATATATATGCAATATGTATTATTACATATATATATATATATTACATATATATGTATATGTATATGTATATGTATATGTATAATTATATATAAATATATACA
>NW_014030427.1:0-981 GCF_001186125.1 Sphaeroforma arctica JP610
ACCACCACCTAGGCCTCCCCCCGTACGTACCTGCCAGGTGCCCGTGCGTGAGTCGGTCTTGAGCTGAATGGCGTATGTGTGCTCCGTAGCCTGCGCCGCTAAATGCACGCGGTCGTAGTGTATATGCAGCGCCGGCCCTTCGGTGATATACACATCGCCGTACGGTTCCTCAGCCGAGAAGAAGTGTGCGTGGTGCAGCAGGAGGGCCTCTCGCAGATCCTGCAGGCGCTTGTGCACGTGTAGGTACACGGCTGAGTTGAAGAGGTGTTCTATGTGGATGTGGGTCTGTGCGTCGTTGACGTAAATGTCTGCGACGCCGAGGGCTGGATCGGCTAGGCGCGGCTCGTGCGTGACCACCAGGCGGTTGCTAGGGGTGACGTCGTCCTTGCCGTTGCTAGGCAGTGCCACCTCGATGCGCGAATGGGATTTGCCCGAGACGGCGGGTTTATTTTTTGAACCCGGTAATGCCGTGAGCTTATTGGCTGTGGCGGCTTCAGACATTTCCCAGTACAGAAGAGTCAGTTTGATGCCGGGTTGGTATCGGATGGTCACTAGACCTGCCCACGGCCCATCCACCAGGACACGCGCCTGCAATGGCGGTGGTGTCGGAATAAGCAATTGTGTGAGAAAACAAGCGAACCGATGAGAGAATAAGCTGGTACGTGAGAGAAACAGTTGAGGCAGATACATCTACACACGCGCCTGGATTTGTGAGAGAAGTTCATGCGTGAAGAATTATCCGATTAGGGAATGAGGTTATAAATGCTGTGAGACCCAATGAACGAAAGCGGCAACAGCCGTTATGTGAACGAACACACCGTAGAGGTTATAAGCGGTGGCGTGGACAACTGTCTGATATACAAACCACAGAGAGGAAAGCAACTTGTGAATGAACGGATCTATGCAGAAATAAGCTGTAGTCTGGAGTGATATATATATATATATATATATATACTATTTATATGAATCAATATATATATA
>NW_014030426.1:0-981 GCF_001186125.1 Sphaeroforma arctica JP610
GTGGATGGCACGCCTGCTATATTTATTAATCACGATCTTATGTAGAACAAAACTTTCTCTACTATAGGGTAATGTGAAAATAACCGTCTCTATGGTTTCGGATGAGTCGTCACTTCTATCTCATTAAATTCTTTATACCACTAATCGGTCCGGTCCCCTGGTCCAGTCCTCAATATTACCCTAGGTCTGGTCCTCTGGTCCGGCCCTCAAATATTACTCTAGGCCCCGTTCTCGTGTCCGGTCCTAAATTCCTCTCTCAGGTCCGGTCCTCTAGTCCGGTCCTGAATATTCGCCTAGGGTGCTTTGTCCACAAAGGAAGTGTTGATGTCACTATAATCAGCGAATTGCAGGTCCGATTTTTAAAAAGCTGGTACGGTCGATGATTTAGCGTAGAGTTTGAAAGAATCGCGCATGAAACACAATTATCACAGGATGCTTGTCTGGCTGTCTCTTTTTACACTGCAGAAATATACACCTTTCGTGTGGGAAGAATATGCACAGAAGGCCAAGATGTAATATCAATATCATGATCGTAATGGTTTTGATGGAAAATGCACCTCTGGAAAATACCCAGGTGCAGTAATACACGCTTCAATCAAGCTACGTGCGCGTACCAAGATTTACATATTAAGCAACTGAGTGCTTGCATAACAACATGGGACCATAGTTTTAAGATTACAAAACGCACATATGACATTTGGTGCTTTAATCACTCTGGTGAATGAACACGGTCAAATTTAGTGCAATCTTTAACAATCACAAAATCTATCATTCAGGCACAGAGGTCCATACGTGAGTCTTAAGATAGATGCGCGAAGATGGGTAATAAGAGTTGAATAATATACACTGGTAACATATACACAGACAAGGCTAGCAAACTGCGCCCAATCTCTGCAACGCATCTCAGCCGCCGATGTCGTAGTTGTTTACGATCATCTTAGTTTCTGATCTGTCTCTATGAACTCTGCCGGCCAATTAAAT
>NW_014030425.1:0-981 GCF_001186125.1 Sphaeroforma arctica JP610
CTAAATGGGATAGCACAGGTATAATATCAATAGTTTCACCAACCATAATCACTAAATGGGATAGCACAGATATAATATCATTAAAACCATAATCACTAAATGGGATAGCACAGGTAGAATATCATTAGTTTCACCAACCATAATCACTAAATGGGATAGCAAAGGTATAATATTACTAGTTTCACCAACCATAATCACTAAATGGGATAGCACAGGTGTAATATCATTGTCAATGAACAAATGTGAACATACATATGTATAAGTATATTGGTATTGAGCGTGGTTTGAGGACTCAAGCGTATAAATAATACTCATATGACACATGTATATCTTTTATATCACATCTATGAACAAATGTTTAAGAATACACAGAAAATAAATCCATCTTTTATTTTAACTGGATGTACACTTATAATTGGTAGTGAACCAATAGTACTTGTTCTATCCCGATGTGTACCTATAATTAGTTGTGAACCAAAAAAACTGTATGAGACCAAGCTACTGCATATACACGCAAGACAAAGAGTACTTGGTACAAATGCGAATCTGCATGAGATCACTGCAAGGACAAGCATAAACAATCTGCGGGCGAAAAATTGGTACGCATGTCCTTTATACAGAAATGACAAACTATAACACCCTATTGGTTGTATACGTATGTAAATAATAATAATATACATACATGAAAACATGCAACTTTTTGCATGATATATATTTATATTTGTATATGTATCCCTTTATGTAAGTATATGTACATGTGTGTGTATTCATATACCAATATATAGACAATATATATATATATATATATATATACACATATTTATGTATATACATACATACATACTTATGTATATATATACATACTTATATATGTATATATATATATATATATATATATTGATAGATCAATGTTTCAGAATATATATACACATATATATACTACATACATACATACACAAACACACACACACACACACGCAC
>NW_014030424.1:0-980 GCF_001186125.1 Sphaeroforma arctica JP610
TCATACCATATTATATATATATATATATATATATATATATATCGGTCATGTTGATACGATTCAAGAAACACGTACATGTATTGTTTATTTTTAGCTCGTATTGGGCTGAGGATGTGACCTTTATTATATAGCAGATTGTATTCTACATAAGAGGACGAAAAGTGGCTCATGTCACACTTGTGTATATGTCTTGTACTGATCTATCTATCTCAATCCTTCCTTCCTCCACGACTACCAACAGTGTGGCTATCCTGGAGTCTGTGCGTGAAGAGGATGTATACATTGTACAGAGTGGGTCTGGCGAGATCAACGATAATCTCATGGAACTGCTCATCCTGATCAGTGCCTGCAAAACCGCCTCCGCACGCCGAGTTACAGCCGTAAGTACTATACTTGTTTAATTTATATGCGCATATATTTGTGTATTAAGCTGTCCATATACGAATATATATATGTTTTCATCCATATATACTTGAGTGATCTGTGTATGATCTCATGGCACTGCTTTTCTCTCATAGTGCCTGTATGATCTCGTCCATACGCCGACTAACCACAGCCATATTATGCTTACTTACGTACATCTACATACAATTTATATTTCCTTATATTTCTGTTTCGGTGCTTGTGTGTTTAATTCTCAGTAGGATGCTCTAAACGCCAGTGCATGCATAATTACTTCCACTTCACCTTCAAGACTAGAGTTGCTTGCTTCCGTGCACATAAAGTATATCACTTGTGAATGTCGCGTAAGGCATTGAATTTTGGCTGTATATATATTGTTAGGTATATATATATATAATATACACACATACACATACACACACACACACACACATATATATATATATTATACATATTTAATAAATACATATATATATATATATATATATACATATACACATATATATATGTATATGTATATATATATATATATGGGATATGTATATAATATATATATATATATATATATATATATATGT
>NW_014030423.1:0-980 GCF_001186125.1 Sphaeroforma arctica JP610
TATATATATCATCAATGCCACGGAGAAGGTTGACATGCAACCTACAACTGCTGCATACTCATATACTTTATCAGGGTTTTACCTAACTGTCACTCAGATGTTTGTACACTTTTTGTCTTCTTGGCTCCTGATCCACAATACGCTGCATGCTCTAGCTTGCGCTCATGGTACACTCATATTGAAACTATCATTTTAAAGTATCAGTTAAACGAAATATAGTATGGATTGCTGGTTGTAAAGCCATCCATATCAAAACGCTTTGATACCTTAGTTAGCCCGTGCACCTCTCCAAGCGCTATGAGAAAGGCAGGTCCCTGTATTGTCTTCTGCCAATGCGAATTTTCAAAAATCTCGTCTTCGCTCTTGCTCATTGAAGCCGGATCCATCCGGATTTGTACCTGCAAGTAGAGACAAATCAGGTCAAAAATCCGGTTTGATCCTGTAAAGAAATACAAATCAGGTCCGAGATTGGGCGTGCAAACAAAGTCCAGTGAGACCTGAAATTGCACTAGTACCTATAAATATCAACGAATCAGGCCCAAAATCGAGCGGAAACACGTTGCACCACTCATACGGCATACAACACTCCCATCGATAAATGCAGTAGATTTGTTTGCGCAACATTTGGATGTAACAATATAGCGCTGCAGCTCGTCAGTATTGCCCGAAGGTTCAATACATAAACACTCACAATGCCGCCCCTATGATCTATGCGGTAGCGACACTCGGGCACTAAATATGCGTACCCATTTGCAACCAGTAAACACCACGAATGGAAAAAATGGTAAACAGACACTGCTCTCATAGTACCTAGACACCTAATACAACACAACAACAAGCCATATATGACTCTCCAATTTTACACTACATGCACACTCCACGGCCTCCCTCTTGATCACCAACGGTGTATACGTTCCGTGTTCCCAACAGATACCTACAAGTTCCAAACGCGATTGAAGTAGTCTTCTGAATAAACAAAT
>NW_014030422.1:0-980 GCF_001186125.1 Sphaeroforma arctica JP610
TATATATATATATATATATATATATATGTGTATATATATATATATATATATATAGATATATATATATGTGTGTGTGTGTATATATGTATATATATATATATATGTATATATACTGCGTATTCCCTGTGGGAGGATCATATGGGTTTTTTCGTGCCGCACACAGCTTTGACTAACTTCTTGCACATACTTTAATTCTGCAACCACGTACGCAGACCTAGGATTCGGCTGTGGTGATCAGATTCTTGTGTGGCTAGAAACGTTTAACGCCAAGCATGTCACAGGCGTCGAAATCAATAAATCTCAGTACGACATAGCCGTTACGAAGCTGCAGACGAACGGATTGGCTGATCGATGTACGCTTCTACTGCAGTCTGTGGAGGAGCTCGCATTCTCAGATGTGAGTGGACTCTCGTATGTACATGTGGTCTCGCACGCATAGGCACTTGCACAGTTCTGTATCATCTTTTTCTTAGGGTTTAAAGTTGATGGTATAGGGTTTAGAGTGTGTATCGAATGAGTCTTGGTTGAGTTTGTGTAGTCACCTACATAAGTTATGGGCCCGGCGTCTTCAGCCTGAGCAGCGCTAAACAACCACCGCTCCTCCTAACACGCATTCTCAGTGTCGGACCTATATTTTGT
The DNA here is from genome assembly GCF_001186125.1 of Sphaeroforma arctica JP610. Taxonomy (NCBI): domain Eukaryota; class Ichthyosporea; order Ichthyophonida; genus Sphaeroforma; species Sphaeroforma arctica. The sequence goes on from NW_014030422.1 coordinate 640, forward strand.
GTCTACGGACTGTGATTTCTCATACGGGCAACATACGGGCAAATTCAAATTGAGGGAGAAATAATCACACAATCATACACCGAGTCCTCGTTTATTGTCCAAGTCTACTTACCCTGATGCCCCTGCACCGGCCGTGTTCGACCAATGTTGTACCAAATTCGACTCAAGCAATTGGGACTCGTTTTCTCGTAACAGGCGAGCTTCTTGTGTGTTCTGAGTGTCGACAGCGCCTACCATTTCCACAGGGAGGCTTTCCACACAGAAGCCTATCGAGTACTCAAAAAGGTATGCTCACTCGATTAATCAGTAGGGAACCACAACAGGTGGTACTTATATATATA
>NW_014030421.1:0-980 GCF_001186125.1 Sphaeroforma arctica JP610
GTATTTAGTATTTCATAGTGTCATCGGTATGTGTCTGAGAGGCCCGATGAACAGCTGGGATTTGGTGTCATACTATGGTCAGTACGGCTGAATTGGATGTGTATTGGATATTTATATGAAAACTATTTCATTTGAATGCGTTGTAAACAGTTATTTGAACACTAACTCATTTGATACACGCGGGTGCGACAACTGCCTCTGTAGTAGTTCCATATAAGGACCGAAAACGTTTTAGCCCTGATTCAGCATACGAAGACGAAGGCGAAAAAGACATTTATGACTAGAGCATTACATCACACAACTACAAGAAGGGCATTTCAAGGAGTCCCATGTTGAGGTGAGTGCACAATGGACAGCAGAGGTACGTTTGTATACAACAGAGGTATGCCCATCCATGTAACTATGCTCTATTATCGACATAGATTCGTAAGAAGTGGATTTCGATTGTATAGTAACACAGGAGAGTGTTTTGTCAGAGACAGACACAGAGGATACGTGCTGCACTCAAGTGTGAACGTGTGACGGTATTGACGTATGTAGTTGAAGCAGCTGGGGCTGTATAGAGCACGTGGCGCAGTTGATGAATGACATGAAGTGCAGTTTTAAGGGCAGCGGTACACAAAGGCGATATGAATCAAAGGAGGTGCACGGTTAAGGACAGAGGTGTTAGCAGCAGATGTGTGGACACGAGATAGCGAGTGCAGTAGAAGGGTTGGTTTATACACATAAGCAGATAAGCAAGTGGCTCTGCAAGGTGTGCGGGCCAGGATTGTACATAGGTGAAGATAGTGTACCTGCATGAAACAGTAGAATGAAGTGGTGGAGAGTGGTTTTATGGCCTGTGTGTGGGCGAGGTCGCTATACGTAGATATACTAATACTTGAATGAAATATGAAATAAACCAAATATACATGGATAGCATATATAAAATGCCATATGCATGGATACCTTAAGTATTAATAAAAAATTGTATGGATACC
>NW_014030420.1:0-980 GCF_001186125.1 Sphaeroforma arctica JP610
TATGTATATATACATATATATATAGCGATACACGCCTGATTCTCCATGGTGCAAAGCTTCAATGATTCTGACTGACCCCCATGACATACGTGATCGTGATTGTGTGCGCCATCGTCGTTGTGAGCGTGTGCGTCCTCGTTGACTTCTCCGTGGGAATGCGCATGTGCGTCTTCGGCAGTACCCCCGTGCTAATAATACAATACACAGTAACATGTTGCGAGTGTTGAGAGATAATGTAGTTAGCTACTATCACGCTAGTACATAGTAGCATGTTGGAGGAGAGTATATAGTTATGACTATCACAGCAGACTCCCTATGACAGCCACGGCATGTTGGAACACTCATGGTGCCTAAAACCCTAAACCCTACGCCTACGGCTGGTGTATATACTTTGGAAGGACCAGTCGATGGGTGGTACTGTATTATGTTGGGATATGTCTCGATAGCAATAGTATCTCAAGGGAAAACCAGGTCTTGGGCCAAGCCAAGGGGGGGAACCCTAAACCCTAAAAACAAGTACCAAGGCGTGCAGGAACAAACCTCACAGAGCATCATCGATTGCGGACGCTAGCAAACACACACACACAGGCCCAGCTGCCGTTGACTCACTTTTGTAAGGTTAACGGCACAGGCATACAATCAAACGTATCTCAACAAACCAGACTTCTATATATCTCTGATGTATGACACATTAAACATATCTACTCACACTGATATAGGCATGACCCATTATATATATATATGTATCTACCCACACTGATATATGCAACCACACATCGAAAGTCTACTTATATACCCAGTCACCAGAACTTCTATGCGTTCAAATCAATGTACACACCCAGATACACACACACACACACACGAACACACACACACGAACACACACACCGAATGAGGAAACAAGGCGTGTGGCAGCAAGTGCAGGAACACATCTCCCATGAGACCCCCCAGACGCAAACGCCAGCAGCACATTCACACAC
>NW_014030417.1:0-979 GCF_001186125.1 Sphaeroforma arctica JP610
GTATATAACAGGAAGAGAAGCACAGCCTACTGTATCTGGTGTACAGTTTGTCTGCGTGTGCCGCATTGGTGCTGTCATGCCAGGCCTTCTACCCGTATCTGCTGAATGTCTCGGGATTAAGGGCTGTTGCCAAGGAGGTATGTATTGCCCATTGCTCCATCGATACAGACTTATACGTCCACCAGTTCTAGGGTTTTCGGGTTAAACCCTGAACAGTAAGTATCCATGAACATAAAGTATTTGCCAGGCACAGAGCCATCGGGTGTTATTATTACAATACACATTCATGCACACACACAGCGCTCGCTAAGGAGAGACTCACACGCGTTTACACTTTGTGAGTTTGATTTTAAATCACTCAAACACTCGCGCACGGTAAATTCTATTTATATCTTCAGCTGCGCGGCTGTGTTTTATTTTTATACGCTTGCTGATTGGTTGTTCTAATGGTGACGTATGAAGTGTGTGCTTGTAAGAATGCGCTAGTTTCTTGTGATAGGTCGAATAGCTTTGCATTGAGTTGTGACAACGTTTACATTTGTCGGTGTTCATAGGGGCATGCATATGTATCACCACAGACATATATGCTCACGTGAGAGGTCGGATAGCTTTGTATTGAATTCTCGGATTGTATTTTGTGCACACATGATATATACACATCACTACATGTTTTTAAGAGTTGTTGTATCGGTATGCTTTAAAAGAATGGACAGCTAAAGTACATTATGTGTACACCGGGCCACAAGTACTTAAGTACATATACACCATTTGTGCTATTAAAAATTTGCATAGCATGTACTTATATGTATATATACACATTCATGAATACGTATCCATTGCACATACACGTATACTTACATCTGTGGGGTATATATATATATATATATATATATGTGTGTGTGTGTGTGTGTGTGTATGTTTATTATATAGATATATGGATATAAAGATATGTATGTGTATATATACAAATATTTATAAG
>NW_014030416.1:0-979 GCF_001186125.1 Sphaeroforma arctica JP610
TACACATAATAGAAGCTTAATTATCATCTCAAAGACGAGTACAAAGTAACAAATAGCTGGTGTAATCAAGAATATTGTAAGTTTCGGTCTATCAAGGCGATATTAACGCCTTAGAGTAATTAAACGCTTAGATTAAGTCTAAGTATAGTTAAATTCAAAATAAATAAACGAAATTAGTCTTTTGGTAAAGTTAGGTATGCCTCGTGGAAATAGCAATACTGTAAAACTAGCGGGTTCCTAATAGTAGTTGCACAGTTAACGTATATTATAATCGTTTAAATGATATAACGTTTATACTTATATTACTGGAATACGTTTAGCGAATTGGACATGAACAAGAACTGAGAAATTCAAGATTCTGAACATGTGCCAGTACTCAGTAGAGTATGGAACTCTACTGTGGATAATTAGCTGGCTTTCCAAATATAGATTGGTTTTTCCACTGAAATTAGAATTGTACATAATATAGGAACGACACTAATCTGACACCTGAAAATGACACTTTGGGAATCTCTAATTAATGGAAGAACCATGAGAGAGGGTCTCAGGCATGAAATGGTTGTTGGTACAAACCTGTATTAACGTATTGTCTTATTAACGTAAACGTCTTGGTATCGTATAGTCAGCCTAGAGGAGACCGACTTTTACACTTTTTTTAAGTTTATATATTCTATCGAAATTATGACGAAAAGGAAAAATAAGTCAGCGAATGTAGCTGAAAGGGTTTACTGTAGGCGAAGAAAAGCAGAAAACACCCCCGGCACCAACAATAGAAGCTGAAGCAACTGAGATCACGCCGGTACAACCGGCGCCAACTCTGACTAAACGGAAACGTAAGACGTTGGTTGACTCGAGTGTAGGTGCATCCGGAGGTAATGTGACTACGGAGCCACAGAAGCCACCAGCGAAGAAGGCGAAATCTCGAAAGTGTAGAAATACGGCCTCCGGTCAGTCTAAAATATCAAGATCAATTGAGATA
>NW_014030415.1:0-979 GCF_001186125.1 Sphaeroforma arctica JP610
CGTATATGACTCTGTTGATTGTGCACGTGTGCATTGTCAACTATTAACGTACACACAGTGTATGTTTATATATGTGCTACATGTGGAGGTGTCAAGCTCTCGTCTAGGCCGTTGACGTATGTTGCCACCGTTACCGAGTGTGCTATTCTGTGTTCACGCGTGTATTGGTTTATTCTCATTTGCATAGCTGTGTTGAGTGGGTTTCGGCAGTGTGTGTTGACAATCTGTGAAACTTATTTGCCTGTGTATGTTCAATCTCTGCGCATCTCCTAATATCAACGATTACCAAAGACAGCGGGCCTTATAGTCGCAACAGTACGAGTCCGGGTATAAACCCTGACCCCGAATCTCTCACACAAACCGTCACAGTACCACAGCCCATTCCCCCCAACACCGGGCCTTCGCTTGTTCCATACTATCTCTAACATTACGCGTTTCCATGTCACGTTTAATGCTCTCACAGCGACAAGAGTGCCGTCGTGCTGAAGGCGTTCAACATCTCGTACTCTGACACCGGTCTGTTCGGTGCGTACTTTGCCGCCCCAGGACTGAAGATTGATGATGTCTTCCATGAGCTTCAGGCCGAGTGGATGAAGGTATGAGCGGTTGGCCTGTGGGATGGGGACTAGTGTGTATGCTCGTGCTGTAGATGGATAGGTGTGGTGGTGTATTATGTACTATTCAGTGGGAAATGACTAGTATGCATGTGTATGTTGTAGATGGGTGTGTAGTGGATATCGATTGATATGGGTATGCGCCCATGAATGTTTGTGTACTTATTCTCAGAGTATGGCAGTATATGCATATATAAATATGTATATACGTTTGTATATATATATATATTTATACGTTTGCATATAATATTTATATGTGTGTGTGTATATATATACTTATATATTTTAATATATATATATATATATATATATATTATTGATATACATGTATACACACACACACACACACCACACACACACACACA
>NW_014030414.1:0-979 GCF_001186125.1 Sphaeroforma arctica JP610
TATATATACATTCATACATACATACATACATACATACATACATACATACATACATACATACATACATACATACATACATACATACATATATATATACATACATACATATATATATTCATACATGCATACTTACATACATACATACATACTTATTTCTGCATACATACATACATACATATATATGTAGCTTCACTGCACCCACCTGACTTTGATCTATGTCCACTGGTCGAAGTCTCTGCAGTTGATTTCGTATCCTCAGCAGTGTGTGTGTCGGTTTTGCTGTCCTTAATACTACCCATGCTATGCGTACCTACGGTTACATCATTACCCCCATCTCCCTGTACACTGGCCGGGGTGTGACTGTCTTTAGTCGATTGCCGCAGTTCTCCCAGCTCCCCAGTCTCTCTCGGCATCAGCGTCTGGTTCTTATGACTACCGCCAGTTGTACTACCTGCAGTCGAACCGCCCAGTTCCGAACTGTCGCCCATATCTTTGGCATCCTTACTTGCCAATCCTTTCCCAGAGGGAGTTGGTGTATGTGCCTGTGCGCGTGACTCCTGTGTTTTGCCATCTGCTGTAGTAGTGTCTGTGGTGGTGTTAGCGTTGGTAGTCTCTATTTCGCCATCGTCCCCGTCCATATCAAGGAGACCGTCTGTGTCGATGATTGGAAAGGGTGTGTTAGTGGAAGCTCAGCTGCGCGTGTGTGTGTGTGGGAGGGGGGAGTATGTACCTGAGAATCATTTGCGTAAGCGTATACGCGTTTACAGATGTGTTTATGTACAGCCTCTGTGTAAGTAAAGGTGGACAGGTGCATGAGCGATACTTCCGTAATCCACAATGAAGACCAGAGAATACGTAAACGTGATTTAAAATCTAGACAGAACGCCTCACCGGCTGCCGCGATATATTGGTAACTGAATGAAGCTCGAAAAAGTGCACAGGCCTACATAAATCCACAAAACAAGGCATGTGCAGTGAA
>NW_014030413.1:0-979 GCF_001186125.1 Sphaeroforma arctica JP610
TTAGACTTGTATGGGCATATAAATATATATATACTTAGACTTCCATCTATACTTACCTACCGATACACTAAACCTTAACCCCAGTTACCCTCAATATTACTTCCTTCTATAGGCTGAGTGCATAAAGACTCTCCTGAATGTCGCTCTGACTGAGGGCAACTTTCTCAAGTCGTCCTGGTACCAAGTGCTCAAGTGTGCCTCACAGTTGGATGTGGTGGCTCAGTTGGGTGGCAATGACACGCAGCAACTGTTGAACGATCCTTATTCACCGCAGGTGTGTTCATTGGCATGAAATAAGCTATATATATATATATATATACAAATGTACAAAAACATATGTACATATGCGCATGCGCATGGATGTCATATCCTCCTGGTACCAAGTGCTAAAGTGTGCGGAGCAAATGAACGCAATAGCACACGGCGACTGTTAAACGACGTATATTCATTCAGGCGTGTGGACTAATCCCCGCTTAAGGTATTTGTCTGCCATGTGCTATTGAAGGGCTCTACACAACCCTACACCCTACACCTTGTTATAGAAGAGTACTGGGGGTTTGGTATGTACATCTCAACCGGTCTGAATATGGCTGTCCTCCATCTTATACTTGCGAATATGTGAAGACTTTTCGGGTCTTTGTCATAAGCGCTGAATGTATTGAATTACACTTTCAATATCATGCACGGGTGTTGTAAATTATGTTCAGTACTTGTTTCTATTCGTAGCGCCGACTGAACTTTCACTATTGCCGACCCGCCCAATAAATTCTGATGTCATAAATTCTGTTTTATTCCCCAGCCTTCTCCATCGTTGTCTGTACATGCCACTGCCGCCACCGACCCAGTGGCCTCACAACAAGCGCTGCGAAAGAGCTTTGAGAAGAACCACACATTTTATCAACACCGTCAAGATCACCAGGTACGTCCACGCATATATATATATATATATATATATATATATATATATATACTATATATA
>NW_014030412.1:0-978 GCF_001186125.1 Sphaeroforma arctica JP610
ATATATATATATATATATATATATATATATATATATATATATATATATATATATATATATATATATATATATATATATATATATATATATATATATATATATATATATATATATATATATATATATATATAATATATATATATATATTATAAATATATATACTTACCCATATACAGGCCCTTTATTGCCCACTGCTGATATCACTACCACCCCCTGTGCCGTGAGTTGATGAATCTTGTCGACAAAAGGCGCGTCCAAAAAATCGGGTCCACCGATACTGAGATTCAGCACATCTAAGTTCAGGTGCAGTGCGTGGTTGAAGGCATCCAAAAACCACGATGTGCAGGTTTTCTGGCAAAATGGAAACCAAGTTTTTTTTTGAGTTTATTAGTAACGACTCTGTGTATACTGGATTTAAGTGCTTCACAAGGTTGAATGCATACGTATTCAACAACGTGCTTGTTTTCTGGAAGGATAAACGGCGGATGTTAGGGTGAGTATATTGACATACAAATAGCAAAAGTACAAATTTCGTTGCAGAGCATGGTTGAATGTACTCAACACCGCCGATGGGCCAGTTTTCTGGTGCAATAGACCGAATCCTGTGTATAAATGTCAAACTGAAAAACGTTCCGATCTAGATGAAGTACACGGTTGAAGGTTGCTAAAAAAACTCCAGTTGGGCACGTTCTGATGGAAAACAACCCTATTGATTCTCTGGTATATATTATGACTTCCGAGACTATTGCACACCCGAAAGTTACCCTATATATGTCTACCTGTTCCGAGGAGAAGACCTTAAACACGTACAGCTCAGCATCAGGCGCTATTCCTGGGCAATCGGTATGCGCACTCCCCACAACACCAGCGGTGAACGTCCCGTGCCCGATTGCTAATGGGGAAACCAACATACGGTAGGTTATACGCAATCGAGGACTTGTCAGGACATATATATATATATACATGTATATATATATA
>NW_014030411.1:0-978 GCF_001186125.1 Sphaeroforma arctica JP610
ATCGCGATTTTATAGGACTTGTAATCATTGTATAGTATCGCTACTTGCGCTTGTATTGGAACATTGCCAGAACGCCGGACAATATCTACATATCACGAACTCTTATCTCCTCGAAAGTTTTTCGGGAACGGCATTTCAATGTCTCCAATACGGCACGTATACTAAATCGTCACTGAAACACCTTCGCGTTTTTGATATATCATTATTGAGTTAGGATTATCCAATGAAAATGCGAGTTCGGTTGTCATGGCAGGACCACAGAGCATCGCTACGAGCGTTTGTACAGAGCCACACCGCTAAAACACCTTAACCATCGTCATATATCATTTAATTAGGCACATAGATTACTAATATGAATTTGGCATTCAGCGCACTCATCGCTACGAGTACTTGTACTAAACCATAACATCACTGAAACACCTTAACCAACTTCATATATCATTTAATTAGGCACATTGTTTGCTAATGTGAATTTGGCATTCAGACTCATCGCTACGAGTACTTGTACTGAAACATCGTCTTCCAGACGTAAGCCTCCGCTACGAGCTCTTCAATTTCTTTATCGCCCCAATTCTGTGTGGGCGGACTTTGCAGAAACGTGATGATGGCCTGTGGCGAGAATAAGACAATTACAACAAATCGAGAATAAGCCAAAAATAACAAATTGAGAATAAGTCAAATATAAAGTGTTTAACTACAGCACACATGAAGAACAATGTATGAAACATTATAATAAGAAAGCACTATATCAAGAATTCGATCAAGCAAATAGAAAGTGTGTTGCCATATGACATAGTTATATGAAATAGGGTATGGAGTGATAAGCTAAGAATTTGAACAATCTCATAGGGAAGGTTGTTAACTATAGGACAGGTACAAAACAAGCTATAATATTCACTGAAAGAATTTAATTACAACAAACCAAGTTGAAATATGTATCAAAATGAACAAATACATAACAAACCAAGATCATATATA